>NW_010302940.1:7616-51453 GCF_000700745.2 Antrostomus carolinensis | reverse complement strand
TCCTGCTTTGCTGGCTATATTGGCAAATTCTATCTTTAATGGAGCATGGATTAGTCTTTCATAAATTTAAGTTTAAAATTAAAACCTGAAAAGGTAATTTCTCCTATCTAACCCACAAGGGAATGATGTTTTGTGCAGTGTGCTGGAGCAGTCTTTTTGTGAAAACATAGCTACTCTGAAATACAGTAAGCTATATTATTTCCCATTCCCTCTGCTAACCATTTTGTTAGGTTGTCCATCCTTTTATATTAGCATGCTAAGGAAAAAAAAAAGTGTTTAATTGTACAAGGATGATCATTTACACACTATTGGTTCCCACAAGAAAATAGATTATTTCTGTTCTTAATGATGTTCACTTCTTCAAGCCCATTTCTCCTTTGTATAAAAAGCCTTGTGTACGTGTTGGATTTGAATTTACCAGTGGCTTCAGAGGTAACAGTCCACTTGACCATTAACCTTGTATATGAATAAAGTATATTTGACCCTCACTGCCATCTGATCCTGTTGGGACCGAGAAGCTATTTCTTATTGCATATCATTATTAAGCAGGGCATTTTTTTGCTAACATGGCAGAATGATTGCTTTTCATCCTCTGCAAAAATCATCTGAGGTAAAACTGGGGAAAATACTCATGAGAAAGAGATGTTGTCTGAACAGAAGATTTGCAGTGATAGGAGAAGCCTGGTTATATTTCAGTAGTACATATCAAGTTCTCTCTGCTGAGTTCATAGTTCTATGTTGGCATTTTTGTGGGAGACAACATAGAGCTATAACCTCCTCAGTTTATATTTTGTGACTTGGCTGGAGGCATCACTGCAAATGAATTAATGAAAAGCTAAACATTTTTTTTCTCCAGCATTTCTAAGTTTGCAGAGCAAGAGAATAAAACCAAGAAAACCTGTGAATGATTATTATTTATTACTATTATTATTACCATTGCTTTCTAGGCTGTGCAAACATTTGTCCTACCACAGGGACAGCCTGTTCCTGTCTCCTCTGAACTGCTCAAGGGGATTTGTGAATTTTCTTAGAATTAATGCCATATTAAAAGGGGTTTCTTTTTTTCTGTGAACTTTTTTGCAGGAATGATTTGCAAGTGACACAGCAATGAACAGTTTTGTAGGAAGTGCTGTGGAGAGGCTTATTTCAGGAGATTTCACTCAAGTTTTCCTCTATTTTCACTGTTTTTTCTGGCTTTGTTTTGAGTTTTTCTTTACCTGTCTCTGACTCATAGAATGTATTATACAGAGAGGTAGCTTTTAAAATACCTGTATGTACTTAAAAGGCCTTGCTTTTTCACAGAAATTTTAGCTATGTTTTACCAAAGAATGAATAAAATGAAAGAGAGAGAGGGAGTGAGAAAAAGGATTGTCAAGTTTTGTTGCTAAAGTTGACTATACCTTAAGTTTGGGGAATTTGTTGCTGTCTAAGTAGGCTGAAATGGATACTTTTCTTTCTAATTGTTTTTTTTCATCATGTACACATTGTTGATTCCAATGACTGCAAGAGTAATTATTTTTTTGTTTGCCAGGAACAAAATTGCTGTGTTTTCTAAAGAAAATGTGCTCAGACTTCTTGGAAGTAAGTATACAATAGGCTATTACAGCTGCCTTTTCTACTGGAATTATTTTAAGCAATAGTGGTACACAGTAATTAACCCTTTGTTCTTGAGGATGCACATCATAGTCTCAATCAATGGGCACTTAAAGGATAAAGAGGTGGGGGATGAGCAGTTTCAAGATTCATTTCTGAAAATTGTCTAGTTGAACTGCTGGGATCTTCAATAATAGTCATCTTTCAATAGCGTATTGGATTTCTCAGACCATTATCTCATGTATTACATCAATAAAATACTTGGTTTTACTCACTTTGAAATATGTGTGGGTGAAGCTATAACTTGGAAAAGTGAGATACCACATCTGCTGCTGGACACAAGTCTGTTAGAAGGGGCAGGTGCTGTGTAGACTTTCCTGACTTACAGCCTTGCCTGGAACCTGGACAAATCCCAGGCCTCCATGTAACTCTGCTAACATCGCCCCCTCTCAATTTGCCTCATGAATAATTTCCCGTTTCTCTTCCCCTGAGCAAAATTATCCACTTGTGCAAATACCTTTCAATTATTATTTTTTAGCTGAAAAAATAGAGACCAATATATTTTAGTTCAAAGCTGAAAATTGTTTTGAAAATTTCCCAGTGGGTGTATTAGCTTACCTCAACAATCCTGAATTGGAAAACATGTAAAACTGAAATGCTGAACTGCTCATCTTCAGGGCTTCAAGACAGGCAGAGGATCCTGTGCTCTACACAGAAATTCATCCAATATTTGTTTAAGTTTAGGCCCAAGTTAGCTGAAGTCAATGGACAGATATCCATGATTGATTTCATGGAGATCTATGCAATATTTTCTCTGCTTCTGGTACTGGTAAATAAGCAATTACCTGAAAGGTAACACAGACTTCTGGAAAATTTGCCCATCTTTAGTGCAGAAGTATGGGATCCTAATTTAAGTAAAAAAAAGGTATTTAAAAAGATGTTTTCCATTACATTTTAATCAAAATCCCAAACCCAGATACTTTTCTGTGTGCATGTCTGGTTTTTTTTGGTTTTTTTTTTGGTGGGGTTTTTTTTGTTTTGTTTTGTTGTTGTTTCTTAAAATCATTTTATGATGCAAGAATCTGTAAACAGACCTCCTTGTGACTGCACCTGATCTTTTTAGGAGCACAACAGATATCTTATGTGGTTAAGTTAGCTGGATGCAAATATGGAGGGAACCTCCCATTTTAGCTATTTATTGTAAATCACTACTGGTGTTGGTAGTTACATGTCCTTATTTACACTTCAGTTTTCTAGAGAATTTTTTACAGAGAAAGAAGGAGTAAAGAAATATAAAGCCTGGTGGCTTGGCTGAAGTTTTGTAGTGAAACATTGTATACACACGTGCTTAATATATTGGAAGATGTATTTTCATTTTCACATCTGGCAACTGTAGACTTTAGGACTATGTTTGAAATGATGGAATTTTATTTTGATAAAATGTGAGTGATAAGCTTAACAAATAGGAGAAAAAAATGGACAGGAAATGCAGGTGCTTTTCACAAGCGTTTGTCTTTTTGCGCTGAGTATATTTTCCTCTGTCCAGCTCAGTGCTTCATAAAGCTCTCCAGTAAAATCTAGTACTCCTTTGAATGGCAAAGGAGAGAATGGGAACTGTACATTTATGAGGGTTACATTTATGTGGTCTGTCAAAATTGAAATATTAAATTACTTGATTGAATTTATTGCAATGAAAAAATTCTTTGAAAAGTATTCCGTGTTATTAAGAGGCACAAAAATGGTCAGAGTTCCATGTATTAAGTATTCCTGCCTCTTTGAATTTAACTAATTGTTAGCAAAATGTTTACTGGGAATCTGAGATTCTTCTGCATTGGAATTTAAACTGCGAGATTCTTCCTGCTGGTGCTGTTTTATTAAAGACTTTAAATCCTGCTGGATAAACAAATGACTTCTACAGATCTGATGTGTCTTGCACTTGACTGCATCGGTGGTTCAGATAATGACTTTGATAGGGCATTTTATTGTGTTTTAATGTAATTTCCATTTGGGGGCTCTCTTCCCTTCGTTGGATCATTTATACAGTGTAGTTACGGTAAACAGTAAAATGTTGATTATCTATCAGACAGGATCTTAGGAGATGCTGATTAGAGTGGGTTAGGAGAGCTTCCATAAGAATGTGCTGGGTTTTAGGGACCTTTGAGTGGGTTCCTTGCACTTGGTGTAGTTTGTGAGAAAGTGTGTGCTTGTGTTGGGAGAAAGGACCAGGCAGAACAATCAGGGCTCCTATGGTCAGGGCTCTCACCTGGAGAGTAAGAAATCCAAAAAGTTGAAAGTCTGTGGTAAGGACTTGGAGCGACTTGAACCTGGATCCTAAATAATACTGCGTATTCATATTAACTTTTCTAGAGTGCATATGCTTCTCTGATTATGAAACTCTACAAAAGGTCTTGGATTTACATGGAAAATTCAGTTTGCACTGAAAAGCTTCAAAACCATGAAACCTTTCCTGTCAGATCTAATACTCAGCACTCTGAAAACTGTCTTGAAGTTTAAACTTCCTGGCAAATCCTGAGAAGTGTTTCTTTTAGTTTCAGTATGTGCTAGGGGCTGAGCAGCTGGAAAGCAGCTTGGCAGAAAAGGCCCTGGGAGTCCTGGTGGACCAAGCTGAACATGAACCAGGAATGTGCCCTCGTGGCAAAGGCAGCAAACAGTATCCTGGGCTGTGTGAGGAGAAGTGTTGTCAGCAGGTGGAGGGAGGTAATCCTTCCCCTCTGCTCAGCACTGGTGGAATCACACCTGGAGTACTGTGTCCAGTTCTGGGCTCGCCAGTGCAAGAGACACAAGGAGCTACTGGAGAGAGTCCAGCAAAGGGTGATGAAGATGGTGAAGGCACTGGGGCACCTGCCCTGTGAGGAAAGGCTGAGAAAGCTGTGACTGTTGGGCTTGGAAAAGAAAAGGCTTGGGGCAATCTCATAAAAGTGTGCAAAAACCTGAAGGCAGGCTGTAGTGAAGTTGAAGCCAAGTTGTTTGTGCCTGGAAAGATGAAGACCAGAGCTGTGTAAAAAAGAAAAGCACTCAAGAAGTTCCAGGTCCCGCTTATCACTGTAACTGTTCCTGCTCTGGAGATTAGTACTTGGCAATCACTGTGGGATCATCAGTGTGCTCAGCAGTGGAGGCACATACATCATAGAGACAGAAAGAGAGCAGGGAAATGCTGAAGCACATATGCAGGTCCTGTCGCTGTGTACCACATAAATCTCCGCAAAGAATAATAATAATTAAAAAAAAAAAAAAACAAAACAAACAAAAAAAACCCCAACCAAACCCCAAACTCAGGTTCTCATGGAGATAATTTATTACAGTAAGAATTTTGAGAAAGGGGATCAGAAGAAATGTCCCCGGTAAAGCAAGATTTATAATCCTCTGCCTCACCCTTTTTCACTTGCATATAAAGAAGGAAGTATGAGAGAGAGTTGTGGGGAGCCTGTGGTTTATTCCATTAAATAGATATTCTTCCCCCCTTCAGACATTTTGGTAGACAGAAGCCTTGTTGTTGCTAACGTGCAATAGTTTTGTGAGTGCTCTGGCACTCCACTTGAATAAAAGCCAGAATAAATTTGAAATTAAGATTTGAATGTGAATGTTATAGAAAGCCCTCCAAAGGCTCATATTTCACTGATAAAATATTCAAACAGGATCATTTCTTTGTTTGTAGCGGGTTTCTACCTGGGGTGCAGCAGATCAAAATATAATGTATTAGTGTAACGTACAGGTAGGGCAGTTCCTGTGCCTGATAAGCAAGAGCTATATCACTCAGCTTTTGCTTTGTAACATAGTATGTGTTTTACTAGAGAGTCAGTACTTTGCATATGTATTTACCCTCATTTCTACATTTTTTCATTTACATTTCTCATAATTTACTGATGATAAAAAATGGAAACTTTCTGAATATTTTACTAACCCTAAATTGCACATCTCTTTGCCTGCTTCCCTTTGCTGTATTCCTTTTTTCCTTCCACTTACATTCTTTTCTAGTTTAGCTATTAGATTTCTAATCTATCTTCTAATTTCTCTTTCTATTTCCCCTATTAGGTTCTCTCTTGTCTTCTCTGTTATGACTTTTACTGTTCTCAGATTAGCTTTTCAATTCAGACCCCTTCCTTTCTTTTGCAAGCAGTCTTAAAACCAATTCTGTGTAATAGGGAGCATTTCAAAATACAGCACTATTCACTCAGTGCTCTCAAAGGTGTGGTTGCTCTTCTTAAAGGCAAAAGACTGCTCTAAGCAGTACTTGTAAATGTTGGTGGATTTTTCCACTGCTCTTTTTTTTTTTTCTTTTTTTTTTTTTTCTTCCTCCTTGCAACTCTTGTCAGAGGTTTGGATCTTACTGGCCATCAATGTTAATTGGGAGAAAGACAACTATAGCAGTGCAGCTGAATATTGCCATTTCCAGAAAAGTGAATATCCTGCGAATTACTGTCATACAGAAGTAACATAACAGCTAAAACCAGCTCATTAGACCTGAGTATTCTAAACTAGCTGTGTGAGCACTATGTTGTGCCTCGTATATGTTGTAAAGCTCTAGGACAAGGTAAAGGATTAATCTACTGATTAATTCTGTCTGGGACTGACACTTGCCAGTGTGAGAATCTGAATAATCTCTGTCATTTGAAGACTCTAGCTGATAGTTGTTGTAGCCTTGATAATCTAAAGATACAAAGGAGAAGCAGCATAAAGGGAGTGTCCTTTATAAGCCAAATTGGCAGTGTGGTCGTGGTTGTGTTAGCTGTGTCTTAGGCTATTGTTTGATTATTTCAGTATGAGTTTAGAGTATGTTGCATAGTGTTTGGATATGGTTTTGGGCTTTGTGATGGTTTTTTACTTGAGTTCTACTTAAGTAGATTAAGGATAAGAATTCTCAGCTTTTCTAAAATTCTCCTGCAACACTGCATAATGTCCTTGAATTCTTTTGTGAATTAGTCGAAGGATTAGAGATGTTAAGTAGCCTGGGGACTGTGGTGTTTCATGCATATGGAGTAGATGTTGCTTTTCAGTTTTGCCTTTTTTTCTTATTTT
Organism: Antrostomus carolinensis; assembly: GCF_000700745.2. Taxonomy (NCBI): domain Eukaryota; kingdom Metazoa; phylum Chordata; class Aves; order Caprimulgiformes; family Caprimulgidae; genus Antrostomus; species Antrostomus carolinensis. The sequence goes on along the minus strand of NW_010302940.1, from coordinate 44,823 downwards.
TATGTTACACAATCTCTGAACACCAACTTTAGATTATATCTTCTGTAAAAGTAGCTATGGTGGGCAAAGGATAAAATTATGGCAAATTAGGGAAAGTTACATGTACATAAATCTATATCTACATTTGTGCATATACACATATGTATTTTAAGACTGTCTGGCAATGGGTGTCTAAATCTTTCCTGGAATAAAATATTTGGAAAAATGAATTAGAGAAATGTTGAAAAATTAGTAGTTTGAAATCTGTAGTTATCTCCATGATTGCTTTTCAAGACTGTATACCATAGGCATATTTTTGTCTCTCCTTATTCATCTTTGCATTTATCAACAATGTCCATTGTTCATTGCACTATAGAGACAAGGGACACAGAGCAAGTTGTCTTTTGCCCCCTGCAAGGCATTTAGGTATATGGAAACCCATCTATTCACATAGCCTGACAAGTACAGTTTGTTTCCACAGTATGAAGAGAGGTGCTAGGTCTTGCTATTATGGAGCAATTACTGATGATACAGAGCTTTTATCAAGTGAAGTTATGTTGAGAAGCCTGTGGGAGGACAGTAAACGAGCCAGAGAGTGCTTTCGTGGCTACAAAAATAAAGCATCTGAAACTACCTGTATTTAGATTTTAATGGTAGCAAATTAGTGCAGAGTTCAGAAGAAACAATGACTTTTGGGACCTTCTGGTTATAACAGAAATACAGTTACATTTTCATAGTGACGTTGTGGCCATGGAGTAGTCCTTTTTATACTCTCTCACTCTGTGATTTAAAGTGAGGTAAATGAGGACTGAGAATACCCTGTCACTGTACTCTTCAGATCCCTTGAGAAGATGCTGTTTGTACAGGCTCAAAAGCATCACTATGGAGGAACTCCCCTCCATACACCAGAAAAATAGTGGTTGGCTTTGAATAGTTTTTCTTGGCAGTTTGAAAGAGAGAAAAAATCAGAACACTATGCAAAAAGTGACAATAAAAGACATGTAACCAAGTCACAGTCTTTGTAGTTGACAGCAGAGCTCTTTTTAAGGAGTTACCTCAAATACATGTCCCTGTGGTGGAAGCAAGTCTTCTGGATCATGATTTTTTTTTTCCTGTATCAGATTTTCACAGCTTTATAGTAGCTCATCCTTACTGTGCTATAATTTTGCCCTCTTCCCTTCTATAAGCTTTGATTCAGCATGAGACACTGTTTTAACTACTTCTACTGTGCTTGTCTCTTTGTACTAACTAATCTCTCCCCATTTTGCTGATAAATTAAGGCACCAAACTTCACAGCCCAATGAATTTGGTTATACAAGAGCAATCATATACATCCCTGTAGACCTTTCTAATATTTGTGTCTCTGTCTTGCAAGGATATATTGCGGGATAAAAAGCTCATAGAGCAATAGCACTAGACAAGCTTTGAACTAAAATAAATAAATAAATACAAAATGCAGTGCATTGATCCCCTGAATTAACACTATCATGCAAGAGCAGCCTTGCAGACAATAACCAGTGAACAAGTATAATCAGCAAAACCAGACAAGCCACTAATGGTTACATTTCATCTTTCATTCTGCAAGTATGGCTCCAGTTGATGTGAATGGAAACTGTTTATAGATGCAAAAAACAGATTGCATGCCTAATTAGAGACTGAAGGCTGCAGTAAAGTACCAAAGAAAGTGAAAACACTCACTAGAAAGACACCCAGAAAAGACAGACTAAACTTTGCGATTTGTTTAGGGCTGGATAAACCAACTTAAACAAGACTTTAAAACAAACAAACCCCAATAACCACCTAAACAAAACAACAGCAACAACAAAAACCAACCAAACAAAAGGCCAACAACAAACCTCATACGAAAAACCCCAACAAACACAGAAACATTCTTCCCCCAACCCCCCTCCCCAGTGCTGAAAATAGATAGAAATTGACTCTGAATTACATCTGAACTTTGCAAAAATGCAGTTTCTTCATCGTGTATTTAGCTGTCTGCCCAGAATGGGATGGAAGTGATGAAACAGACTAACCCACTTGAGAGAAGGAAATAATTGTACTTGTGTTTGAGACCTGGAAAACAAAGGGCTTTTCTGACACATGAAATTCAGTAAAGTATCTGAAGTTATTGAAAGACTGGATAGATGCCCCAATAATGTCGCCTTAATGCTGCTGCTCATCAGATACCTATTTTGTCACTGTGATCGATGTCTTTTGCTAGGAGGGTCATTGCAGTTAGATACCTTTCTTTCTATGTGTGGCTTTTTTACTCCATGAAGTGACTACTTCACCATCCTGGGGAGAAAGAACAGGTACTAGAAATAAGTCTCTCTCAATGAACTGCTCTGTGCCTGAGGTATGCAAGTAATTCACAGTGTAGCACAAGTAGATGCGTTCCGTTTGTAGATAGTATGAAACTCCTTACGGGCTGGCAGGAAGGCTAACTTTAATTTCCCCTCTCTATGAATTAATCTCTGTGTGAAGATTCACCAGCTTCTACACACAGCTTTTTAGGGATATGGAACTTCCTGTGCAAAGTGCTCTAATTGTATTGTATTAAATAATAAATTATCACCTTGAAACCAACAAATGCAGAAAAAAAACAAGTCCAAATTTATGTTTTGAGTTGAGAGGGTGGCTGATTGTTTAATCTCTCTAGAGTCTATATGCGATTATAGAACTTGCATTTGCTGTTCTTCTTTCAATTACAGAAATAATTCTCCCTTTTAGGCAGAGAGTCTGAATCTTTTCCAAAGATTTTAAATTACTTTTGAACACTGTCAGAAATTATTGAACATTTTAAAGGCTCTTTCCAAAGCCAAGAGGATATTTTAGGAGTCTATGATAATTTTTATAGTCATGCTATATTGCCTCTTAATTGGAAAAGACTCTGGAAATGGAAGATATAACAAAGGAAGAGGTAGGGAGCAAAGGAGTCATAATTTGTCCTATTTCCCTTGATTATAGAAGGGTTCTTATACTTTGGTACTTGAATAATCGGAAGACTGGAACTATGGGGAAGAGGAAGATGGGGACAAAACCTACTGCAGCAGTCTGAATGTCAGTGAATATAATGCTGTTCTTTCCTTGCTAGGTGTTTTTGCTTTCTGTACTTACACTGGCACATAAGCTGGAACTTTGCTCTTACAAATGTATTTTGTTACATGTAGCTTCCTATTGTTTTTGCAGGGACTTGGGGGCTTTTTTGGCACCATCTCTGCAGAAATTTTACAACAAGAAAGAGTTCACATGTTTAAGTCAAAATCACTATGAAGCATCAAGGAAATATGACATAAAGTACTAATGTAAGGTGGAGTCTCTGTCCTGTTACAGAGAAAGTCAGAATTGTATCAAGTAAAGTAGGAATTTTCACTTGAGATTTGATGGTGTGTGTTTCTTTGGCACCTCAAATGAATGGGTTTGTCAGCACTTAGCCTCAGTCTTAGCTAGTTGATATCTTGATGTCACCAAACAGTGGGGACTTCAGATGTCACCACACTCTTGTGAATTTGCCACTGCCTTTCTTCCAGAGGTCCCAATTTCTATAGCCAAGTTGGCTAGGATGGGACTTCTCTCATCCACTTCACAGTCGGGGCATTGAATGGAAAGTTTCCCTTCTTGGTGATTTCAGGAAACAGTTTGGATTTCAAGTGGAGCAGCCAGGGCTGGTGCTGCTGTTTCCCACACAGGAGCACCTCTGGGGTCACACTACAATCCTAGCACAGGGTGTGAGGGCAGGTACAGATAGGGGTAAGAGAGACTGGCTTAAACCACTGCGACATTTTCCAGAGAATTAAACACAGTGGATGAGGTATTAGGGGAAAAATAATTCCTTTTAAGTAATGGAGAAATCTAACCCTTTCTAACAGAGTGGTGTTACAGGGAACCTCTCGATCTGTCTGTGAGTATGGACCCTTCAGCCTGATGGGACTGAAACTTAGAAAGTGTCATCACTACTAGTCTAGGTGGCACATTTATACATCCATATCTATATGCAGAAGGGAATGGGATATATTTTTGTGTGTTTCTTGAAAATTTCTATGCCTTGTAAAATTTTTGAAAATTTTCAATCTCACTGAAACGTGGTGAGAAGTAACTTTGGGTGGTAATTTCTGCTGAATGATATTAAAATACATAGATACTTTATTGATATGGAAATTTATTCCATAAAACATTGTTCTGTGTGGATTTTTTGCTGATTATATGAGTGACAGGATACTGACTGCTTAGTTTGTTTTTGTTAGTAGAATTTAAATTTTATTCTGAGATGCCATGGAATTTTACCTATAAAGTTAAAATTCTGGTTATGGTTTTTGCAATATGAATATATTTTTCATGACTGACTCTTTGTGTGCTCAAGAAAATGCTGGAAAAAAAAATCTTGCTGTGAGACAAAAAGTATCAGTGACTGTTTATTTGTTTACAAAGATATTTGTTTCCTGTTTGTTTTGCCTTCTTAACTTTAGGGGATGAAGATTTTTTTTTCAGTTTTTATATTGGGGATATTGGGGAACTATACCACTAATAGATATACTATAGATAGCTATGCAAAGGAAAAGGAGTATGAACTGTTACAGTTAAAAAACTGCCAGAGGAATGGCTTTATTTTGTTAAATCAGTGATGTTTTGCTTTGCCTTTATTATCTGTGTGATGCTTAGAATAATTACTAATAATGACACTTTGCTATGATATGATGCTTTTGTCCATAGATGTCAGAGAGGGTTATAAGAAAAAGGTTAATATTATTACCTTGTTTCAAGATGGAAAGGCAAAGAGGTGAATTCAGTTGCTGAAGGTTTTTCAGTGCTGACAGAGAAATTTCTGTCAGTGTCATTTTTTCATTAGGAAAAGACGATTCACTGAAACTGAAACCCTTCATGGAAATTCATTAGCGTCCAGGAAATGATGCAGATCCAGAAACAAATGAAAACGACAGATGCTGTAGCACAAGAGTAGGTTGAAGCCTGGTGGCAAGGGTACCTGGTGTGGACAAGGAAGACCCAGGTTTCATTTTTAGGACTAAAGTGAAAAGGAATTTGAAGCTGTGTCTCTCAAGGGAATATTCCTGTTCCTAGACACAACGTGTTGCTAGACATACCACCTGTCAGACATAGTATAGTCTTTCTAAGACAGATGCCTCAGTGAACAATGGGTGTAGTGAAGTGTTTTAGTCTTCTAAAATTGGATCCCATTGTCAATCCTTGGTGTGGATTGGATTTTCTGTGTGTTAAAGAGTGAGTGGATTTTATAGCTTGTATATCTTTAGTAAATAGGGAAGAAAAAATTCATTAGGGTCTAAGACTTTACAGCTATGAAGACTGTCTTCTGTGTTGCTGCCTTTTTCATCATATTTTTGGAACTGCTTCTATTTCAAACTTCAAGGAAAAGGAGGAATGAGAGCAGAAGGATAGATGGACACAAACGTACTGCAAGGTCATGTATGATATGTTTCCTCAAGAACCCAGGCAGAGTCATCAGAGTTTTGGTTTTACCATGATCCATATAGGAAACTTTGGAAACACCAACTCACCAAGTGTTCCACTTTTCAGTTCAGTGTCTCCAGTTGATGACTTTGGGCAAGGGATCATGTTTACCTGGAGAGACAGTGGTGGCTTTTCACCAAAGAAAAGTTGAAAATAAATGTCTGGACCAAACCCCTCTGGTTGAGTATTTCATATGGCAAATTCATTCAGGCTTGAAAATAAAAAGTGCAGAATAATTGTGAAGTTTCTGTTACGTTTCATGTATATACATATCAAGACAAGAAAATATGTTTTGCTCAAAGGAGGCTGGAATATGCATTGCATTTTTGGGATAGACAGCTGGAGGCAGCTTGACTCAGCAGAGAACAACACAATAAATAAATAAAAAATAGCAACTTATTTTCAATAATTCAGATTGAAACTCTGAAGACGGGCTTTATTTTTGTGCAAGTCCTTTGAAGAATTGTTGGCAGTCTCACATAAGAGTGAGCTTGGGAGATTGTTCAAGAGATCAGTCAGAGGCAGCTTTTGTACACCTTTTTATGCTGAGCTGGAGTCAGAGAGGCAAAAGAAAAAAAGAACTTCAGCAGGGGGGAAAGGAGCCAGAATCCTGATCATGTTTTGAGTTGTAGCATGGCTGAAATGGGTAGTGCAATTTTTTTCCTCCCATTTTGCCATTGGAAAGGCAGTAGTAGGACAAAATGGGATGTGAATACATGGCTTATAAAGTCATGGTTTGTATGGCAGTGTCCTAAGGGTTGTTGTGAAATTTGTTTTAGAGGGCTGTGGTTATTTTTGAAGATCTGGTTTAACTATCAGGAAAAGAGGGACCTCTGGTCTTATAGAACCCTAGCATTTGGTAGATATGGTATTTGGACCCTAATGTTTGGTAGGTGTGGGAGAGAAAGAGGTGGGATAAAATAAACACGGCAGTAGACAGGAAGGGAGAGGGACTAAGGATGCATTAGGTAAATAGCAGGTTGTGAGTCTGAGACATTCTGTGTCCTTGCAGCACTGTCTGCTGCCTTCAGACATTCTCTGTCCTTGCAGCACTGCCTGCTGCTGTCTTAGTTCCCACAAGGGATCTTCCATACCAGTTACCAGTTGTTCAGTTGATAAGGATTGCTGCATGTGGTCTACCACACACAAAATACTTCTCCTGTCCTCTGAGCTTTTTTAACAGTCTCCCATCACAGGAAAGTGCTGCTGACCCCTCTCTGTTTTTTAAGACATCATTGCTATTACCTTAGTCAGTAATAAACTGTCCAAGATTCACAGCCACAGTAACAGCCACCCTGACTGTGGCTGTGAACCTCACTATGCCTTTTTTCCCCATACTGAAAGTCCACTTCTTAATCTTTGTCTGTATTTGTAAATCAATTCCTGTCATGGGACAGTATAATACAAATTTTGAAAAAAAATAATTGTGCAGCTGCATTAATCAAAGGAATACTGTGCTGAAGGATATGTCAGGAAATGTCAGCTATTAAGCTGGTCAGTGATCAGTGGCAGGAAATCTGCTTTCAGCTAGTTTGCATGGTTTCTTCAAGAGTAATTAACAGACTCATTACCTTTTAAAATATGATAAAAGGGGGAGAGGGGGAAACCCCAAGATGTGTGTTGCTGTAGCAGGAGTAGAACAACAGGTCTGGCACATGGGAGGAGATTTAACTTTAGGCACCCTCGTCTTTAAGGTGGTTGCCCTCTGTCCTTTTTGTTAGCAGTATGTGTGATTCCTAGTAACTGAAACTCCTAAGCTAGTTGTCAGACAGTTGTCCCTTTTCTTTCAAAAAAGGGTTTTCTTTTACCTCGACAGACAGGGAAGGCAGCAATGGTCACAAATTTGCTATGCCTGCCTGCAAAAGATCAGACCACCACGGTAGCATCTGACTGACACTCTGGGCCTGATTTATGATTCATTAGAATCTATACAAGTCTGATTCTCAGTTTGCTATTATAAATATAACTGGTGAATAATGACAAAGTTGTCCTTTGTTTCAGGCTGCTGATCTTGTTCACTACTGTTGCTGGGTTACAGACAGCAATGTTGTCTGCCCAGATGCACCAGGGAGGAGTTTTGTGATGCAGAATAAAAGGTATGTGCTTTGCAAGGACAGAGATGTTGTTACTATGCTGTCAAAGTGGACATCATGCTATAGGCCTGACCTCAGCTGTGTCCAAGCAGCAGCCAAAAGAATGATCTTTGATTCTCTCACGAAACCTTACTGCGTGGGTGAATGATCTGTTCAATGCATAAAAAATGCTGACTGCAATAATTTCATATAACCAAGACTAGAAAACTTTCTGCAGTCCTGGGCATTCTCTACACTTGCTATTAACAGAAAACTTACGAGAGGAATGTCAGCTTACCACCGTCTATCAAGCCCCCAGTGGTTCATTCTCAAAGCGACTGAAAGACAGAATTATGTATGGTTTTCTGAGTTCTGTGAAGGGAAAAAAAAAATAAAAATCATGAGCTGTTTTGGTTTAGTGAGTTATTAGGGAAGCTAGTCCACTGTGCACCTCATCCATCATGGGGATGTTCCCTCATCCATTATTTAAATAAGATGTCCACACACTGTGTCCCCAGTTCTTCATCCGGTAGTTCTATCACAGAAAAGCAAGAGAGATGCTTGGTATTTATCTTGGCTATGTTATGAGAAAAGTCAGTGGTTGTACCAAACCACGGCTGAACAGGATAATGTGCAACAAAGCAACTGTTTCTCTGAAGAGCTGATATATGAGGAAAAGCCGGGGGTGTCAGTGGGTGGATTTTAAGATGATCTACAATCAGCATTAGGATTAATAACTTGAGAAAGATAATTGCAAAATACTTTCCTTAACACAATTTTTGTTGTTGTTATTGTCATTCAGAGGTCTCTTGTAATCATTACTTCACTTTCCAGAAACTGTGGGGTTTTCAACATGTAAGCACATGGGCTCCAGGATGAAAGCAAGGCATTTTTCTTCCTGTTTCACATAGATACATACACACACTCTTAAACTAACAGTTCAAAGATTAGGCAAATAATTTCAACAGTGAGAAATTCACAATGAAATTCGTCATTGCCTTATTTAGGACATTCAGTTATAGAAATATTCTTTCAGAATAAGGAGTAACATTTTGCTTCATGATTACTGTTTACTTTTTAGATGTAGAAGATTCCATTGAGATTGCTTAAAGTTGAGCATGTATTTAATTGCTTTTGCTGGATGAGAATATTTTGAAGTCTAAAACTCTACATGAGCTATTGTTAAGTACATAACAGCTCTTATATTTTCCCATTAAGTTACTGCATTTAATCTTCAGTCTGACAATCCAAAAAACAACAATAAGTTACAAAAAGCTTCTACCCCAAGTTCCTTGTTTTTCTGATATATTTCAGGGTGGTAATAGTCAGAAATACATTACATACTTTGTGATCTCAATGAAGCTAATTGCTGGCTAAAATTCTAAGAGAAATGAATAATTTTTTTTTTTTTTCCCCTGGTTCCTAATAAAGGACAGTCCATGCAGATACATATTTACATTCTTATCAGAGATGATACAATTTTGAAGAGTATTGAAATTAATCCTTTCCTTCCATCACTTCAGGTGGTCTTTACATGCCAGGCATGTGTGAAGCACACTGAAAGTGTGACTATGCTGACAGTTTTCCATTGCCTCTGCTCATTAGAGCTCTATACTGCTCATAAAAAATGCTTCACCTCCAAGACTGACAATTTGGCATGTCTAACTAGTTATTTTCAAATGGGCTTTTTATGCAAATAGATTGGTTTCGATTGAATTCAAGGATAAAAAAAAATCAGGAAAAGCTTCAAAACCCAAAATGTTCTATTTCAGTTGTAAGAAGATATTGAAACTGCCTAATTTAAGGGACATAATTTAAGTTAGCCTTCCTACTCACCCTGATTACTCAGTGGGAGAAAGAGCTTTATCAGAAGCAGTAGTCTGAGGGCCTAGTTACAGATCTTATTCTGAACTACCCTCCAGAAGAACTTCTTTCTTTCCTTTATCTGCATGGAAATTAATCTCTTCAGAGGCTACCTTTTGGCATCCTACAAATGAGGCAGCCGGGATACCTCCGAAGGGAGGGCAATAAAAGTAGGCCTGCTTGCCTGAAAAAAAAGAGAAAATGAATGTCCAGGTCTGCTTCTGACTTGCACCTGGGCTTAAGAAGATGGCATGTGAAGGTAATCAGTGGTGTTATAGTTAGTTCATTATGGTAGCCTTCTCTAAAATTGAGCAGGCTCTTAGTTAAATTTAAAAACAAAAAAACCAAACCAAACCAAGACCAAACAAAGAACCACCACAAACAAAAACCACCAAAACAAACAACTGGCGATGAGGGTGTATGTGTAAATTTTGTTTGAGTTACCAAAATGAAAAAAGAAAGCTGACATACCTCATTTTGCTCCACATGGTGCATTCCATATGACCTTTTGTTTCAGGCATTGGCAACAAAAGCAAAATAGATTTATTTTTTTTGGAAATGCTTTTTTTCACGTATGCAGCACAAGGAAAAATACAGTGTATTCTCTCTCGAGTAGGCTGGGTTAAAGGTGACCAGTCAAAAAATACAGCACAATCTACCAATGCAAGCAGCAGTTTGAAATCAGGCTGGGGTGTATTTGAATGTGGAAGGATATGTGCATGAGCATAACATAACATGCATCTTGTTAGGAATACATAAATGAATATTGTGTAGAAAATGGTGGAATAAACTTTGTCATATTTATCTCTTCAAATTAATGTATTTTTCACAGCTTAATGGCTACTACAGTTTTAATTGACACTCAGCAGCACACTCTTCCAGTGGCTATCTCACAGCTGTGAAGGGAAGCTTATCTTCTGCTGCTAGGAGCAGCATGGGACAGAGGTAGATAAGTCATGTCATGGAAAAGACGTTCTGTGACTTTTGATGTGTGGATAGAAAAGGCTGTAATGTAGAGATGTTTTATTCTGAAAAAGAGCAGCTACAATTGTCCAGTGAGTGCTGATTCCTCAGGGTTTGCTAGCAGCGTTTGGGAGTGCAGTCCAATCCATGCTGCACTTACAACTTTGCAGTTTCACCCAGGTTCTCTTATGCCAGTTTTGTGATGGCCAACGTGTTGAGCCTCAATGGTAGAAGAGCAGGTTTGACAACTGCTACTTCTGCTACTATCTCAGCAGGAGATTAACTAGTGACTTAGTGCCATGTTCCTCTAGCTGTTTTCTCAGATGGAAGAATACTGATTCTTGGTAATCTTTCGTGAGCTTGCTGGGAATGTGGGTTAGTCTTTCACTCAAATTAAGATTTTCCCAAGTATAGGAAGCCAATTACATTGGTCATGACTGAAGCCAACTTTTAGTCATCATGTTGAACTTCATTAAAATAAACTTAATCGGCCTCACATACCAGGGAGGAATTCTTGAGTTCCTGCAGTGGTAACATATATCTCCTATAATGGTGCTGTTTCAAGAAAAAGACAGAGAAAACCCTTGGTTTATTGCTGTATGAAATTAAGCTGCAGATAAGTCACTTTCTTGCAGAGCAGCTCTGAAGTATCTGTGTATTGTGAATTATGCCCTATTGTTTTGGTGATAAAAATAAACTTTTACTGTTTTTTATTTGTCAGCCTTGCAGATTCAGCAGAGCTGTGGATGAGTGAGCTGGAGTCTGTTCTGCTTGCAGGTAGCTTCCAGAATCATTAACTATTTGCTATCTTCATTGAGAATCATTAACTATTTCCCTGCCTTTATTACAGTTGCTGATGCACAAGCCTGAAAGACTCTGTTGGAGTCTCAGAAAAATGTTTGCATTTTCAGGGCAGACAACTAGGAAATCTGTCTTTTCTTCTAAATTGAAGCAAAGTTGATTTGGAAGGCAGAGGAAGTAAACACATTACTGCTATTTCACAAGGTCACCTTAGAGAATCTAATAATCTTTTAATTTGGAGTAGTGCCTTTGGAGGGTGGCAAACAGCACTTTACAGTACAGTAAAGGATGATACCCTTTCATCAGTGGTTTTCAGTTAAAAAAAAATCAATTAATTAATGCTTTTCTGAAGTCAAGAAATGAAATAAAAGTAAACAGTAAAAATTCTCCATACCAATAATCTGTCTATATTTCCCTTTCAAGATAATGAAGAATGCCTGTAAAAGTACTAATTTAGTCTCACTCTCAGGTGTTGTGTTGCTGAATGGAATGATAGTAGCTTTTTGAAAGTCCATGTTTTGTTCCAGAGGGCTTAACTGGTTGGCAAAGGATAAATCAATGACAACAAGTTCTCATATACAACTTCATAAATGTATCCAGCACTTAAGCAATTTATCTGCAATTCTAATTGGTTTCATTACTGATGGATTACTCCACCTTAAAGCTTGCCCTCTGCCAAGATTTCAGTGGTGACTTTGGCTCTCTGAGTATCAAGGAGACCAGTGGAAGTAGGAAATAAAATTCAGATATTGTGTTATTGAAAACACCGCAAGGCAGAAGAGGAACGAGGAACAGATGCACACTATCATTCTTAACTATTACAAGTAGTATTTTGTAGAGATCTCCTCCTAGTTAGACATATATCAGAATATACATAGGTGTCATGAAATGGCATATCTCAGATAAAGCACGGGATAAACAGTTAATTTTTAAAATCTGAAAATGTTTAAGAGGTAGCAGTTGTAAAGAAGGTAAGCGATTTGCTGATACACTTCAAATTTGTACTGCTGACTGTATGGTATTTTAATTTTTTAGGCTGAAGCACAAGAGTTTTATTTTTCAGAGTGGACTAATAATTCGAATCTCTTTAGCTCATAGTGCCAGTTCTGAGTACTCTCATGGAGCCTGTACTCAAGACATTCTAAACATGGTTCCCTTTTAAGGCATATATGCTTTCCAGCTTGCCTTATTTCCCATTTCTGCTAATAAGGAAAATAAACTCTTTCTGCTTATCAGTCCTCATCCCTAAGGTTTCAGCAGATCTGTGAGGCAGGGAGTGATTTTGTATTAGCATTTTGCTTACACTGGAAAACTGTTTTTTTTTTTAAGTTTTCCTGAAGTCTTAAGCTGAGAGTAGCAGCAGAAGTTCAGTTGCTCTAGTTCTTTCCAATGACAGTAGACATATGACTTGTGATAGTTGTTTAGATAATCCCCAGGTAAGGTTGGACACCTGGAGTGCTTATCTTAGTGAGCATGAACCATCCATCATAACAAGCAACCCACAATTCACAGTGTGTGCTGACTGATGTACTGGGAAAGACGCAACTACCATGCGCATACACAGACTGGAGAACTTTCTGCTCTTGGCTGTGCAGCAATAAATCTGTATGTTGCCATTAAATTACTAAAATCTCTGTTGGATTGCTGTCACACATGCACATGATTCTCTGTGTCCTCAAACAAGGTTTTTTTCCTCTGGTGTGTTGCCAAGCTCACGCTCTCATCAGTCTGTCTCTTCTGGGAGTGAAAAGATATCAAAAGACTCTTCATCTCCAAATCCTTAAAAAATAGAGAGGTGCAAATCAGAGTACTGTATGTGTGAAAGTCCATGTGAACAACTGGGGCCAGTGGAGGAAATTAGTACTTGTGAAATTAGGAGTCTTTAGGAAAGATGACAATGGGCTTACAGTGTAGTATTGCAAATGTATTTTTCAATAAATATGAGGACTACTACTGTGTTGCAGAGCATTTCCATCTGTTCCATCTTGTACCAGTCGTGCCCTATTCCTCTGTGCTTGTCATTTGGACATACCACGCAACCCATTATGACATTTTGCTTATCAGAGAATGCCAGGAGTGTTGTTTGAAAAGCAGATGGGAGTTGCAGGTCTTCACAGCAAAGCATTTTGACTCAGACAAAGTAAAAGTAATACCTTTCTACTGGGGATGTAAGATTTTTTTAGTTTGTTTTCAATTTTGTTTTTCTTGGGTTTATCTCAATTTTATTACCCTATAACAAGGTAAGTAGAGACAGTTAGCAAATAATGTTAAAAACTGTTAAAACATATATTGGGTTTTAATACATTTGTCTTCCTTGCCAAATTTGTTTCACAGTCAAACAGGAGGACCACCTGTATAAAGAAAATAAATGGCTAGAGTTAAACCTTGGGATCACAGTTTTGAACAAATCTTGTCTGATTTTGAAAACATCCTTTTGAGTCTCTGTAGGCATTTTTTATGGTTGACAACTTCAGTGACTATATTCCTTCTGAAGTTATCAAGGATCCTAGTTGTCAGATGTCTTTCTTGAAATACCTAATAAGTACTTCTGAAAATGTTTTTGATTAACTGGTTTTTTTAACAGTGTCCTAGACCTTGAATGCCTTTTTCTATGTAAAGTAACCTGAAGCACTGATCCTGAAGGAACAATCTATATAGATTAATGGATTTCGTGAGTACCTACATAGCGTTCAATTATAGATTAGCATTAGCTGATGGGCACATTGAAGTGATACGTTATGATTTGGGCAGTTTTGCATGGTCGTGTGTTTTTCCCCATCAGTAGAAATGGCAATAACAGTAATTTAAAAAAGAAAGTGCATTTTTTTTTTTTCTTGGAGAGCACATAAACATTTCTGTAGGTAACGAGCTCCCCCAGCATAAATAAGCATTAATTTAGCAACCTGTCACCTATATGAGTGCAGTCTTTGATGATGTTATAATTTATTCATTTCTTGGCTCACAGTTTGAGTCATTTAAAGTGTCATTGATGTAATTTCTGCTAGAACTTCTGCCTTTTGCTGTTCATCTTGTTTGCTTTGGGCTCCTATCTGAGATGACACCAGCAGAGATGTTCCCTTGGCACAGGTGCAAAGGCTTTTCATGAATGCTCTCAATCTCCAAGTTTTTATCTTGTTCCTTTACACTCAGTAATTTTATTTACACTATAGGATAATAGTACAGGTTTCCAAATACACTGGTAGGTGCAGCTACTGCATGATCCTTTGTTTACCCCAAAGGTGTAAGCATTTCAGAATATCAGCCCTGGTCCTGCTAAAATGTACAGTGTTCTGGTCTCTTAGATGCACTGGAAAATCCCAGTGACAGAAAAGCACTTTTCCTCTGATCTCTAGTTTGAGAAATTCCTGGAAATCTTTGAATTTTGTTTGATGTTTTTATTAGCCCTAATTTTCTTTCCATTATGTTGGTCAAGAGAATTGATCTTCTTTCAGGAAATGTCTCCATAATACTGTTGCTTTGTATGAATGTGCAGTAGCTCATGTTCATGGAGTGCCATACAATTTTGGCCATATAATTTTCTTTATATGGATTAAAATAATCGTACTGTTATTCTGTGCACTCACAGAGATTTAAATGGCTAGAATTATCAATTGCATATTTTTAAAATGTATATTTAATAAAATAATCAGTGAAGGGAACTTTGTGGAACTGTAGGAAAAATCTACCTTTTGTCCATTATATTTGAAGGGACAGTAGGGGTCATATTATAAAGCACATGTAACATCCAGTGACTTTGTCTGGAACTGCAGATACTCAGCACTTTGTAATAATCAGCCCTGTGTCTCCTGATAATTATGCCCTTGAGGCTTTCTTGTCTCAATTTTTACATAACTAATATAATCTAAACAATGTTATACTATTAAGAGAGTAATTTTCCTCCAACAAGCAGCATGCACCTGTCTGCTTACCATGAAGAAAGCAGTGACAGTGTTTTCGCTCTATTGTTTCACTGTTCAAGGAGATAATGTAGGCTCTAAATAGGGAATTTGGAGCTTGTTGAGTTAAAATAAGTACATTAATTCTTGAATGGAGCCCTGCTTTATGCTTTTGTTTCTTCATTATTCATTTTAGGTATGTTGGCTGTCTGTATAGTGGATGTGGAGAGCGGCTACTTCAGAGCACAATTTAGCAACCATCTTGGGTCCCTATTTGGAATAAACATGCTGTTTCTTTTCAGCAGCTAGGGCACCCAGCCCTGGAGCTCAGTACTGTGCACATCTCCACTTAGGCACATAAACTAGTTGGAGTATTCAGGGTAGAGGGGGAAGATAACATTAAAGAGGAACTGCTATGATTTAAAAAGTGCTTCTACATTATTATAAAAGTAATGAATTACCAGTCATGCATAATGTCAAGTTTGAACTGGTGGGAACTCTCATCATAAGTAGGTATAAATGCAGCTATATTATCAAAACTTTGAGCTGTCGCACAGTCTTTTGAACAAGGAGGAGTGTGTTTACAACAAAGCATTTATTTTTTCCTTTTTTCCCACCTCCAGGATTAAGTTCTTTCTGTTCCTTCAGAGCCAGACAGCTTGAAGCATTCTGCACTATTTCTGTCTGCACTATACCAAGTTAACTTGCAAAGAGAAGTGATGCTTGGGAAGTCAGAATTCAGACAATTGAAAAATTGGAAAGCCAAAAGTGTTATTTTTAGCTGTAGAAGTTCTCTAACATGATGTGCAGCACAGAGCAAACGGCATTCAGGTTTTCACAGAAAGACCGCGAAAACGAGTTTTTTGCAGGCATCTGAATAGCCAGAGAAACCATTGGAAGTACTTCCCTTCCTGCTGGAAATTTTGCTGTTTATGGAGCTGAAGCTTTTGGTATATTTTTGTGTGTACGTACATGCTGCTTGTTTCTGCTGTTCACAGAAATCTTTAAATACCTTCTTGTAAACCCTTTGAAGCATGGATGGTATTTGAGTTTGTTCTGTGTGTAATTTAAACACATTTCGGATGCAGATTATAGACAACATTACACAGTTTATTTGTTTAGTCATCAAGGATAAGGTTTTTCAAAGATTTGAGCCCCCACAGGCAGGACTAAGACTTAAAAGGACAGAAACACTGGTTTTCCTGCTTGCTTGTACCTTGTGAATTTGGCAGCTGGTGTTGAGGATTAACGCCTGAAAATCTGTTTCTCTGCACCCTCTTTAAAAGTTGTCTTGAATTTTTTTTTTTTGCCCAGACTTGATTTTACAAACCAGAGTTTTGTGTATCTGCAACACACTTCACATGACATTCCAGGTGAGTGTACCTTTGGATTTCAGAAAAGTTGTGAGGCATCAAATGAGAGTTCCAATAAAAAAATCCCGAGTGGATGAGTTGCTTTTGTAGTCTGTTGTTGCTATTTTTTAAAATAAACTTCATCTGCCTACATCCACCACTATCTCTACATAGTGTCTAGCAAAAATGTGCTCACCACTGAAAGTTTCAAACTAAGGCTCATAAGTGCCTCATAAAAACTTATGCATCAGCTCCTGAACACAAAATTTCACCTTCAGAGTCCAGGAACAAAAGTGGTATGGAAATCATTGCTCTGATATTTCTATTGAAAGACAGTGTCATTAGTACACTTTTCTAAGTGCTATTTCTCTCTGGTGTGCATTACTATTAAAACTTACAGTACTGAAATCTGTATTATGTTCCTTTCGAAATGAGGTTTCATTCAGTGCCTTCCCTGGCTGCTTGAACTATGAATGATTGCCTCTGCGTGAAGCACTTTGTAACCTTCCTCATGGAGGAAGCCATATAAAAATAAATGTTGCCATCAAGTATATTTTGCATACTGTAGCTGTGTGTAATTACTGAGCCTGGGATTCACCATTCTGCTGACCCTGACTTCCCCAGTGTCCTTTGGGCAGGTTTTGTGACAGCTTGAACTAATGTAGTTTCAAAGGATTACAGAGATTGCAGTTGTTATTTCTGTTATGCAAGACAGAATAGGCAGAATAGGCAACTGGTATATAATACATCCAATGTTATTAAAATATGTCCTTCTTTGAAGGGCAATCACTTAAGGGTCTGTCCTTACAAGGTTATTAACTCATCACTTTCAGATTATGCTCTATGGATCCCTGGAGGTCTATTAGCTGCTTCTAAGAGATCTGAGAAAGGTAATTAAGAAAGGCAAGGATATTACTAGCATGCTGACACTGAGGGATCCAAAAGGAAACGCTTAAGGGCCTGCAAATCAGCAGAGAGGAGAACAAAAAAAAAGAAAAAAAAGCAAAAACCTACTGAACGAGACTTTCTAGGGAATACATGGGCATACCTTGTATTTTTCAGGTCATTATAAGAGGAAATGTTTAATCTGCCTCAGCAGATTTTAACTTCTGTAATCCATTATAGTTTGGAGGTATCTTAAGGGCAGATACTGTAAAAGGTCATATTACCTTGTATAGTCTTTGCAGAAAATAACATGGGATAACTGAAAAATTAGCCTAGTAATGTATATGGGCTTCTGTGAATCATGAAGACTGCTTTTGTAGTAATGTCCTTTATAAATGCTATGCAAAACAGAAATTTCTCAAAAAGGTATTTGATGTGTCTGTGGTAAGGATGCATGGTAATGGGAAGAAAGAAACGGTGTCATATGCTCACCTGACATAAATTTCCTTAGCTTTAATAGAGCTTTTTAGTGAAATATGCAAATATACACCAGCAGGATTTAACCTCAAGGATTTAAACAGCAACTGGAAATTTTTTACTTTTATTTGTGTCTTGAGAATGTCTGGAAAAGGACAGGATTTGTAGAAACTTTGGTTACTTTGGTGTACTGGAGTAGGAAACAAGGCATAACATTGCTGACCTTGGTCATGATCCATGGTGTTGTCTGGGTCCAAAGCAGTCTTCACTGTGAAGGCAATGTGATTCCTAGTGATTCCCAAGAATGACCTTGTTATTTCCATAGAAGATATAAAAGTATCTGTATTCGGTGTGTTATGTGTGCATTCTCTGTGAACACAGCAGGGTGAAAACAGCAGGGTTGTGGTTGCTACCTTGTTCAGCCCTGTTCATGTTAATGAATGGCAGAACTGCTCTGGACTTCTCCAAATCAGCATCTGTCTGCGCTCTTTTGTGGCACTGGGAAAATCATAGGTGAAAGTACAGTACACATAGGGACCATCTGTTCCCAGATTTAGAAAAGTCACCCTTTCCCCCCAACTTTAAACTCTCTTTGTTCAAGTGAGGCTGAGGAGTTTGTGTAGCCCCAGAGTGTGCTTTTCTGTTGTCCTCTTTGCTGTTCTGCATAGGACAAATTTACCAAGTAGCTCATCTGCAGCTGAGAGAAGATCCTCTGACTTGGAAAACAACTCTGAATAAATTATCTGCTGTGAAAGGATGATACGAATTCTACCTAAAAGCCAGAAAAGTGAAACAATAAAACTTGTTCTTAGAATAGTTCCTAAGAACCTGGGCTCCCCTAAAGGAAAATGAAGCTTCTGGAGGGTGATACAGAGAATCCATTTTAGGAACTTGGCTCTCTTCAGTAAGTGTATAAGGAGATTGGGTGTGTAACTGGAATACCTGAAGTTAAATGGTGTGAATGTACCTCAGACATCAGCTTTCAGGGTGTTGAGCAGCACAGGTAGAGCATGGCAGCTGTGGCTGAGTGGGTGGCTGCACCAAAGATGCAACCAGGAGTTGCACTGCGGCAGAGAAGCACAAAGATGTTGCACTGGGCACAAAGATGTTGCTGCATGCAAATCCTGTCAGGAGCTAGTGTTCCCCATTGTAGGCTTTCCAGCCAGCAGTTAAATGGATAGTTATTTACATTCTTTAATTTTTAATAGTTTTTCAAAGATTGTGGTCTCGTCCCATTCCCTGTCCTTTGGTGCACAATTCCTGAGAACAAGAGTGTGCTTATGAACTCATTGCTTTCCCCTGCATAAGCAATGTGAAAGCACTATGATAGCTCATGTGTTTCCTTGTGCTATCGTTAAAACATATAGATAGCTGGATTCACACTTGTATCCATGCTGAACATATGTTTATATTTATAGTCAGAAATCAATAAATGTTCTAAGGAACACAAGCACTTGTGGACACTTGGTGAAACTCAGAGAGGAAATAAGATTAGCTCTTTAGCCCTTGCTGCTCACAGATTCATAAGATTTTAAACATGGCCCTGCAAATGAACAGTTAATTTCCAGAGATAAAGCAAAACCCATTGATACTGAAAACTGTAAATTAAGATCCTGAAAACAAAGTCTTTATTTTGAGCTGATTAGAAGGCTGTCTCACAGAAAGCTGGCTGTTGCCAAATGTCATGGGAATGAGGGACTTAAACGTGTCACTGAAATATGTACTGCAAGTTCCTTCATGATGAAGTCTTGGATAAATAGGAAACACCTCAAACTTACATCTTGGGAAAGCCAAACAAATTTCAAATGGAAATGAATGGAAATTAATTCAGGGTGTAGACTTAAGCCCAGCCTCTAGGGACACAGTAATTGTGCCTTTTAGAAAATGGTCTCCTGTTCTTTGCGTTTTAACTGTCAGTAATTACTTTTGTGGTTTGTTGGTTGTTGAGTAGCTTGACAAGCTGGGAATTGGCAGATTCAGTGTTGCCTTTATTTACAGTGCTTTTGCCAAGTCATTAAGTCAGCAATAGGAGGCTTTGTTCTGACAAAACTAATCCCTCAGTGTGGCC
This sequence comes from Antrostomus carolinensis, assembly GCF_000700745.2. NCBI lineage: Eukaryota > Metazoa > Chordata > Aves > Caprimulgiformes > Caprimulgidae > Antrostomus > Antrostomus carolinensis. The sequence continues at coordinate 24,983 of NW_010302940.1, read as the reverse complement.
AGACACCACATTTTCTTCTTAACTTTGTTCTATCATTTAAAACTATTTCCACCAAGATTTATGTTGAATTGTCAGAACACCACCAAAATCAGTATAGATAAGTCAAGCATTTTTTTCCTCCATCCCTGTTGTGTTTTGTTTCTTTTCTCACAATGAGCTGTGCAAAGCTGATTATAGCTAGGGCATTCTCTAAACCTAGCTGAACTGTTGCTCCAGTGGGGGTATTCTTGTCCTGCCAAAGAGACAGGGGATAGGAAGTCGCTCCAGCAGAAGGCATGGAGAATGCCAGATAGACTCAGGAGCTTTCGGAGACTGCTGGATTTGCTTGCTTCATGAATGCAACAATATTGCTTGCTGCTCACTTAGTTTTATTTGCTTGTCTCTGCCAGTGCTGTCCTGCTCTGTCAGTAGCTGCCTTTGAACAAGTATGAAAGGCTGGTGCATCATGCAGTTGTGCTGCTACCCACAAGGACTGCTGAATAACCGTCATGGGGCAGAGTCCAGAGATGTGCTTTGTAAAGCGCTCAGGGATACTTTGACACTAAGTGTGATACAAATGCTAATCATTGTTGTTATTCTTTCTTATGAAATCAGGGCATGTTTTATCGTTATTCTGCAGGTCTCAGTGTCCTTGTACAATTAGGCCTTGACCTCATCAAAATAACTTTTGAATTGGAAACAAGCAAATATCTAACATCTTTATACTGAAATTTCCTCAATTCTATTAACCCTGGATGTATTAAAACCTGACGTTTACAGTGACTTTCTGACACCAGCAGAGTCTTAAAATGGCTTTATACTTTCTGCAAAGTGACTTGTAAATTCTGGGATAAAACCTGCACTGGCTGCTGCAACTCCGCCTCTTGTCCTTTCTGGCATAGATCATAGAATTATAGACTAATTTAGATTGGGAAAACCTCTTAAGATTGGGTTGAAGATGAGTTAGGGAGAGGACAAACTTGCAGAACTTTCCTGTCTTCAGGAATAAAGAATCCTCCTTGGTACTTACTTTAGGGCCCCTGTAAACAAGCTCAAAACCTGTACTTAACACTGACTGGGGTCTTTTTGAGTGCATAGCACTGTCAGCTCCATCTGTTCATGCTCACTGCTATCAGAACTCTGCTTTGTGGTTGCTGCAGTGGTGGGCAGGTGGAGATGCTTAATCTTCTGTCAGTGTACTAACAAAATACTTGTCAGTGTTTTAATATTCAGCTGAAACTAAAAAGGACTGTTGTAGACAGAATCAAAGGAAATTGTTTAAGAAGCTGCAAGAGAGCATGAAAATGGGCAAGACCTGGACCATTTGAAAGTAAATGCCACCAACCTTCTGTAGTAGCCAAAGGGAAGAAGCTCGTATCCTCAGATACATCATGGTTATTTCCCTTAATGTTTGGATTTTCTCTTGGATTCTCTTTTGGACTTATGGTTCTGAAGCATTTGAAGTCTTTTCTATCTCTGCTTTTCCTTTTTTGGTTTAGGAGGACCCTCTCGGATTTAGATGTGTTTCTACTTTGGACATCTAAGATGGTCCTGTTCAGTAGGAACTTTTTACCTGCACAATGACTGTTATATTGCTTAGAATCTCTCATATTTGCTGGTATTGATGAAAGGAGAGGATTCTTTTGAAGGAAGCAGAACATAAATGCATAGGAGAAGGTAAAATTTTAGTAGAAAGCATGTAGCATGAAGTTATCTTATTACAGCAAAGGGAACATTTAAATTGACATGTCAATGAATGACACATTGCTAAACTGCAAACACAAGGGACCAAACCTAAAGTCTGGTTAAAAAAAAAAAAAAAAAAGTTGTTTTGATAAACTTAATATTGTAAGATCAGTCAATTTATAAGTCACCACAGAGTACAAGTTCTTCTGACTTTACTAAATGTGATTTCAGGCTTAAGTCTTCCAAAGTGAGTTGAATTCTGTGTGGAATATGTTTGACTCATTGTCATGACTGTTGTTGACCTTCAGTCCTTTGTTCACTCCAGAAACGAGTCAGGTTTAATCTAGAGGTGGTGCACAGAGAAAGCTAAATGGTGTGAGGGAAAGTGTGAAGTTCCCATAGTGTGCTTTCATGGGCTCATTTCCTTTTAAAAAAGGAGAGGACAAGTGTAAATGACCAGGTCCTTAAGCAGAATATTAACTGATCTGCAAGCTGTTTTTTACAAAATAAATGTTGTTTTGGTATCTAAGATGCAATAGGAAACCTTTTCCAATCCTATTTTTGCTTATACTCACTGAGATTTTTCTTTATCAGTTTTAACGGGGAACAGTCTACAAAGTGCTTGAGATAGAGGGGAGGATTCCTGATGGAATTCCCCTCAGGTTTAGAGGTTAGTTAATGCCTTTAAGACACTACAGATCTGAAAGAAACTCTGAAGTCCAAAACTGACTTTGTAAAGCAAGAGAAGAGGTTTATTTTGAAAGATATTTTTCTTTTTTTGATTATGTGAAATGGGATGCTAGCCATTGGCTACCACTATGAAGGAAAATAACAGTGATTAAAAAACTAAAAAGTTCAGAGTTGGTAGTGTTAGTGGTATAAAGATATTTCATAATTTTAAAGAAACTGCTCTAATTCCCTTCTCACTGGCAAAATTTGCTGCTCTTATTTCTGTGAACTATTTCATTGAATAAGATAAAACACATTTGTTTGAAGTGAAAACAAACAACAGTCTTAGAGGCAAAAACACCCTTATTTATAAATTGTCTTTTGCACACATGTGGCAGCACTTCTGCAAGATTCCTATACATTATTTTTTTTAAAATGCAAGATTGTTGTTAGTATTGCCAAGGGCTCAGTTTCCTAACATTTAATTTTTCTGTTGGAAAAATAAGGACTATTGTAAACTATAAATGGCAACTTTTTTTTTTTCTTATTCCTATTAAGCATAGTGGAAAAGAGTAAGATTACAGAAATATCTGCAATATTAGTGGTATAAAGAAAAGGCTATACTTTCCTGCAATAATAAATGGGAACAAATGAATAGGATAAGCTGCGAGTTTGCAAGGGATCCAGGCCAATGGTTCAGGCTAGTGGATAGGACCAGGGCTGGAAACAAGATACAACCTCAAAATAAGTGTGAGAACAGAAATCAGAGTACAAACCAAAGGCCTGGATCTGGGCACGGAGCAGAATTCAACCACCAGTCTGCTGTAAAGTAATTGCAAAAAACCACCATCATATAGTGCAGCCATACCAGATGTCACCAGGGTCCAGCTGAAGGGACCGTTTGTCCAGTATGTGCTAGCAGGACTCAGTGGGACTAAACCGAGAGACAAACTGATCAGTACTGATGCACTGAATTTTGAGGGGAGACAACTGGGGTTATGTGAATGAGGATATGTAGTAAATATGATGGGATCTAGAAATTTCTGGAAGGTGTATGCTGTGTTTAATAGTGTGGTGCTAGGTAAAAATAGCCAACTTAATACTGGTGACTTTACTGTAGCTGTTTTTCACCTGTTCCAGGGGCAGAACAAGAGCAGCGGATGCAGAATAAGGCAACTGGAGACATGGCTTCCAAGGAACCCTCAAATGGAACAACATGCAGAAGAAATTGAAGTCTGAGGGGGTAAGTGGAGGATAAGCACAAACAAACCTGTTCCTTATAAATGAAATATGTCTCCTGGCATGTCAGGTGACCAGAAAGAAAGTTGATATAGATGTATTTAGAGAGAGGGGTGTACATACCCTTCCCACACATCATAGTTTTACATGCATTAAATATTAGGTTGTTTGTTAAGGCTAAAGGGCTAAACAATGGTAATTTCGGCAGCACTCTGAGTGAATCAGTTAAGAAGCAGATTTATTTCTTTGGGCTATAGAAAATTAGTATACCTTGATTTCTTTTACTTGAAAACCATCTGAATGGTAAAAACATTCACATGATTTGAAATTCACCTTCAGGAAGTAGATGTTCTTTTATTACTGCTATTGTATTATTATATAAATCAAACACTGCCTGTACTGATTTTAAATCAACAGCAAGATTTCCATGTTGCAGCTACCATTAGCCTGGCTAAAATTTCTTTGGAAAACAAGTGTTTAAGAAGAAATTTAATTTGATTGGTATTTAAAGAACCCACAATTTCATCTGTGACTCAGGGATCTTGCACTGTAGGGTAGATTACTTCTGTCAATCTTTGATCTACATTTTCTCAGTGAAATAAAACTTTGTTTATGCAGCTATGAAGCATTATTAGTGGTCGTCATTGTAGAGCACTGTTTATTACAAATGCCATGCAATTTACAAGCCATCTATTCTGATTAATTATGATGTCACTTGCACACCTGTGTGAGAGTATTTTCCTCTCTAACTAGGGCTCATTCTTTGGACTCAGCAAGGAGCTTCTCTTGATGGTGGAAATAGCTGGTTTGTTGTCTTCATGGGTATAGAATAAGACAGAAGGGAGTGAAAACTTGGGAAACGGCCAGCAATTGAAGCAGGCAGCAAGCCCTAAGTGACTGCGTGGGCCTACACAACAGAGGGAGCATGCCTTGAATGTAACATGATTAAAAAATAGGCTTAAAACAGGCCTGTTTGCTGGTGTGCTTTTTGCTCAGTGCAATGCATATTAATTAGAGCTTTAACACAGCTTCTCAGCAAACACCATTTTCCCTCAAAGAAAGAGAAACAAGGAGAGGGAGAATTCTAATGCTGGGAATAAGGTCCTATGAATAAGAATCAGGGACAATGGATTTAGTTTAAGCTGGACTGGAAGTTATTGCAGCTTTATGTTTTTATAAAAGAGACCTGTGTGTCAGCTTCTAGTAGTGACAGAAATGCTGAGAATTGGCATGTGAGGATAATGTGATAATATAGAGACACGAGGGAGTATGTATACACAAAAATGCATCTCAGTCAGCCAGAAGGCCATGCTGCGATTTCAGTAAAAAGCTATGACAGAAAATCAATAGCTTTGAGAAGGGCCCACAGTAAGGCAACAGCATTATCTGCACTTTCTTCATTCTGCTTCTCCCTTCCCCCTCTTCCCTCCCTTCATAAAGACACAGAGCTGCGTGATCTCATATTTGAGTTTTGTTAACTCTGCCTCTGAGTAGCTCAAGCAGTGAAGCAGTTCAGGGAATACAAAGTATCTCCAAATCAGACCTTAGGGATGGAGAATAAGGATGAGTCACGGATGGTATTGAGTTTATTGACAGGCTCTGATTACCCTGTAGGCAGTCTGTGTAGACTGCAGTCTCCTACACAGTGCTTCCATCACAACTGTGTTCTGATCTTTGAAAAACTTCTCCATGTATCTTAGTGCAGCCTTCACTCAGCTGTACATATTCTGATGTGTGGATCAGTAGTAAGTCCCTATTCCAGGCTTCCACATAGGGCAGGGTGATTTAGCCATGTAGTCTCAGATTATGGAATTTACATTAGGCACTGATCTAGCAGAGCTTCAAAGATTAAAGTGAGGTTTTCCAGGATGCCTTCTTTTCCTCTCCAATTTCTTTTTGTCTAAAAAGGTAGAATAGGAATTATTAATGAAAAGTAGAGCAGAGGATGGACTGCTTGACATTTTGTATTTCACTCTGTGATACTACCTCTGTGTTTTATACATAGACAAGCAGGAGATTCAGAGGTCATGTTGCATATGCATGGTTATACATTTTACTATTTTCTGACATTTGAATGATTAATCATTCTGTGCTAATATACATGTCAGCTTACAGACCCTGAAATATAATGGGAGGGAAAGACTGTAAGACGATTCCTTGAATGCCCTGTCCTGTTAAGGAGGATATGAAGTCAAAGAGGGTCCTGGGAAGCTGCATTATATTGCACAAAATGCTTTCATTGCACACTGGACAGTGAAATTGAGAAAAGGGAGGACTGCAGACAGGTCTCCTTCCCTATTAAGCGATTCTTTTTGTCCATATGCAGGTTCAGGTACATATATGTATATGGCTTTCATTCTATGAAAAAAAGTTAGATCAATTGCAAAGGAATATAGTTTTAGGTCAGACATACTCTTTAGGCAAAAAAGTCCACAAATAACATTCAAGTAGAGGAAACTTATTTAAATATATGGAATACAGAAGATAATGTAAGGAAAGACCGTAGGAGGGGAGAGGGTGAGTGAGAGGGGTGAGTCTGTTATCTGACTGGTGAACAGAGTATTATTTGGATTCTTTCTTCTTTTTTGTATTGAAGACGATATGATATCTTACTTGTGGATGATGTTATGAAGCCAGGAATTCTATAGGACTTCATTGTTCTTAAATAGACGCATGTGCTTGGGTGTATAAATGTTTTGGAATTGGGAGACATTTTCCATGTTGGTATAGAGGAGGTAATGTCAGCAATCCAGTGACATTAAATAATAATTCACTTGGTTTCTTTTACTGACTGATAGCACTGAGAACTGCATGATTTTCTAGCATAGAATTAGAATCACACAGCAGCTAGGAGAAGGTGTATTCTTTTTGCCGCTGCTTTTGATTGCTTCTCACCTTCTCCAAGAATTCAGTTCTTTCTCTGTGGAAAACTATGAGAAACAGCCCTAGACTTGCCTCATTAAAGAAAGATGATTCTAATTTGATTTTGTTTCCATGGAGTCTTCCTTCTGTCAGAGCTCAATATTTCAATACAGCAGTGCATGAAAGATTATTCAAAAGTTATTCAGTGAAAAACTCAGAGGAAGGAGAGGGCATTCTCTAGCATCTATGAAAATCTTCCATAAACAAATACAATTTAATGACTACTTTTTCTAATCTGTGAACATCCAAGTTCAGCCAGGTACTGGCTAGCTGGAAAACATGCATATAAGAGAAAGCCTGTTCAGGTTTTGTCCTTAGCGGGAGCAGAGGTACAAAAAATATGTTACATACATAAAAGTAAGAACATACTCTCTATCTAATTATTAAACTTTCAGGGGTGCTGGGGCTACCTGGTATCTTAATTGCCATCCAGTCATAGTTATACCAAATCATGGGTCACAAATAATTGGAGAATTGGTTTAAATACAGAAGCACCTTGACCACGCCAAAGGTGCTTGGTCATCTTTACACTACCCATAGGGTAGGGCTGGGGCTGGGTGACTATAAATTAGTGATCAACACCATGTTCAGGTTTTCTTGTGCTCTAATTGAGCAAGTATTCCAGCCTTCCAAATGCACTGAGGTGCCACTGCATCCTAGGTGGAAGACTGGAGCCTGATAGATCAACTGATAATTTCCTTCCTTAGCCTCTAAACATCGTAACTCACTGCTCTTGAGCTCTAGTGACAGGAAAATTAAAATTTGGGAATCATTGTAGCAGGGGAGAACCACTTTGTGAAAAGTGTTCCTGAGAGATCACATCATCCTGGGGTGTATCACAGCTCAGGTCAGTTCTAGCCATAGCAGCCATGAGAGCTTTCTTTGGGAAATGGAGAGCTGAGGATTAAATGCAGAGAGGCAGCATACAAATCTTTGACTTAACTGGCATGAAAGCCTGAGGGCATTTTACCATGGTGTGCCAGGAAAGATTTAGAGGTCAGGAGGGAATGTGATTGAACATTGCTCCCTGAGGATGCCCACAGTTCCCTTGGATTTTTTCCCCTTGCACATACACACTGTTGAAAATATTTGAAAATTGTATCTGTTTCTTGATCTTAAAGAGAAACACTTATCATGTTCAAAAGTAGGGAGGCTTTACCCTTTCATCCGAGTATCTGTAATCTGATTTGTGCTTGTTTATTCATGTTAATGGCTGAAAGCAGGGAATACTTATACTGTTTGCAACCAATCCTATCTTCTGTAAGCTGTCCTAACACTTAATCTTTTAGTTCTCTTCTTATTTCTTCTCTTTCTGGATGCTTAAAAATCCTACAATTCTTATCATTGTCCCTGGTACCTTATTACTTCAGGCTTAAAGCATCCTGCTGTTGATGTACAATGTATGTGCATACTTGGGTTGTGTTACCCTGTTGTTCACTTAAATAATATGTTCTTGTACATTTCAAGGCAAATAATTTCAGAAAAAGGAATGCCAAACTGAAATCTGAGACTGATGCTTTAAAAAAACCTCCAAAACATTAGGAGTCAGTGGCAGTTCTGGAACATGTTCTATTTTTTTCAAAATAGAAACTGTATCAAAGTGGACTATGCCCTAGGGGGAAAATTATTTTTGGCAATTGAGTTTTTGCCAGCTCACTAGAAAGCTTTCAAACAAATATAATCTATTTTAAAAGAAGAAAGATTGAGAGAAAGAAATCAGGGGCATCAATTAACACTTCCTAGAACAGCACTAAATGGTATTGGTAAGAGTTGCAAAATCTTGTACTAATTGGCTTGCCAAAGGCCCCAGCTAACTTGGTAAACTTTCATTAGGTGGGCATAGTACTTCATTAATACTTAAAAGGAAAGTGAGTCTGTTCATAAACTGTAGGTTGGATCAGAAAAACTGTCATTTCTGTAGCTGCAGAAACTGTGAAGCCATCTGTGTTTTATGAGGTAATGTACACACTGGCTGAATACCAATATTGTCTAAGCTGCCAATGTCCTTCATTTGTAATGGTTGCACTGACAGAAGTATCTGTTGAAATTCACCATAGTTTGTATTTTTTTCAAACTATATTATGAATGTGGAGGCAGAGCCACAACACTGCCATCCTTGCTGATTACTGACGTTTAAAAATAGGAGTCAAGAGATGCATGGACATTTCTAGCACCTTCTCTTAAAATGCCACCCTGTTTGACTTGACACCAAGAGCAGGCTAAACACAATTAGACGGATCTGCCACACCATTACCCCACGTCTGTTATGTAACAGTCAGAAAGAGTTGTGCATGGTAATCACTCTTGTTTTGTTACAGACATGGAGGTTTCTTAGAAGGTAAAATCTGTCTTCAGGATACTTATGCCAAGTTCATCACTTGCTTAAGTTAACTGTTGAGCTGCAGTTTTCTAGAACTGTACTGTCTTTGCTAATTTGATATTCTGCCTCTTAGAGGAGACATAGATTTCCTGTCAAAGTAAGTATTATATATGCAGAACTTGCCTTTCTTTTGGATGATTCACAAATTCTTCTGTGCAAACCAATCTCTTCGAGGATGCCGTCATTTTATACTATAAGTGGCATGTTTTGGAAGAAATATATTTAAAAAAAAAATAATTACAGGCTGTCCCATGCCATATCAGCTTGAGGAAGTGGAATATCACAACCAGAAATGTACAGCCAAATGAAAATGGGTCTATATTGTTTGCCAGTATGCCTACAAAGTTTTGATTGTACTTAGTCACTATGTCTTCCTTTTTTGTTCTGAAATATTTAATTTTGATTCATTATATTGTACCATAAAATGAAAATTTGAATGGTAGATATTCCTATACAGTGTGTTTTAAATTATGAAGAAAAATAAGCAGAATTAAGTACCTAAAGAAATTTATGCTGGTAGTTCTGACTCATGGTATTTTTTTTCTTGGGCATTTTTGAGACCTAGAAGTTGAGGAAAAAATTTAAAATCCTACAACTTCTCCCAAATAAAACTTCTGTTTTTCACAATTGTTTGATCACAAGTTTTTGCTACAGATTTGAAATGTTGTATGTGTGGTGGATAATGACTTTTTGCTTGTTTGCTCAGTAGTTGCACTGAGTTACATCCCTTTGAAAAGTAGGTGACCAGGCAGCAGGGAAAATATTTGCACTTTCAGGTCACTGGGGCCTCTGCAAGGAGGAAGTTGCTCTTCCCTCAAGAACAGCTTTTTGAGGCTGGTGAGAGAAGATTGTGGAGTACAAGACAGGTCAGGGAAACTCAGCCAGCAGCCTGCCAGAGACTGAGACCATGATGCAAAAAGCAAAGAGCAAAGCCAGTCTTGGAAAAAATGGAAAAAGGATGTCTTCTTCTTGGGAGCTCATGATGAGGTGTTAATCAACACCCAGCTAAAGGCTGGGTTGGATCAAGCCTGACTTCAATGGACAGGGAAGAGATTTGTTTACATGCCCCTTTTACTTCTTACTGTGACTCATTCTGAGTTCTGCCTCTTAAAATGCCTTTAGTTATTCCTAACTCGTCTGGAGTTTTATAAGCTCCTTTGAAGCCTCAGGGAGTGCCTGTTATTAAGGAGAGATGCGTGGGTAGATCCACTTAAGAGCTCTTATCTACTTCTGCCATTGTGCTGTATTTTGGTGGCGGGATTACAGCAGCATCTGATGTGAAAGAAGGGCCCAAGAATCATTAAAAACATCCACCCACTAGAGTGTGCTGAGGGGCTAGGTCAGGCTTGCAGTACCATTTCCTTCTCTCCTTGCACACAACTGACAACAGCAGAGTCAACTTTTCCCCTCTCATGCATTGGGAGAGGGAGTCAATGCCAGCTTGGGGGCAGGGGGAGGATTCAATATCTGAAAGGGGCCAGGGAGGAAAAAGGAGGCCATAGTGGAAGCTGGTCTGTGGAAAACCAAAAAGATTATTTTGTCTTACTTGCACTCATAACATCTTTTGAAGTCTTTATCTTTCTTGAGACTTATGGAGTTCAGTCTGTTCAACCTATCAAAGAGACAATAACAAGATATCTTGCACCAAGTATATATTCAGTGTGGGGGGAAAACTAATGAAAATTAAAGAGTTTTTATATTTATTAGGAAAAGATCTCTCTGCAACATGGAATGAAGGTATGTTGGCAGCATGTGTTGGAACTCCTGAACTACAGGTAACCTAGCTGGGGCATGTAATGATTATGATAAAAGATGCATTGGCCTGAGTTGTGGCACATGCCAGCAACTAGAACACAAGCCTTCCAGATAGCTTAGCATAAATTGGAGTACAAAAAATGCTTATGCCTTCTTTTTTATGGTATAGCTCTATCAGGCAGTGTACCGGAAAGGTTGCCTCCAGTTTCTGTCAGTTTGTCTAGAAAAAAATTACTAACAGACCTTAGAAACTTTGCCTGGATGTATTATCAGATAAAACAAAATCTGATATCTAGAAGTTGGATGCCAAAGAAAACTGAACATAAGGGAAACATTTTAATTAACTGCTGTAGTAATTTATTGAGGAAACTGATTTGTTGATCACTACTTTCAGACTAAATAAGAATTTGGGGTTTTTTGTGCTTTTAATTCAGTTGGTTTTCTTGCTTTTGATAGAGAAATTTCTGGGGAGCATTACGTGTACGTTCAAGCAGATCTGCTTAGGTGATTGCCTGAGTTCTTCCTGCCCTTAAAAATCTTTGCATATCTCTGTCCTTTATGCCTTTGAATTTCCTGCTTTTGCTTGGCATAGGAATTGTTAACACCACCTGCTCATGTATTTCTGACTAAAATTAAAAGATAAAGAATGGCATGTGTAATAAGGCATGTGTATATTTCATTTTAAATAATTTTGTTCACTTTCTATTGGAGATACAGGTAAGGCATCTACTTGTTTGAGTTGAGCTTCTCAGTTAGAACTAGAACTTTTTGTTCTTTCTGCATCAGCCTACATCTCTGACCTCTTTGGTTCTCCAACACCAAACTTGTATTTCCAAAATCTCTTTCTAATGCAACTACAGTGGTGGAAATGGATGTGGATGTCTAGAAAAAAAATGCTGATAACTGGTTGATGATGTCATCTAGAGTTACCCAGACTGAGAGGAGGTCTCGTCATGGTCTAGAACTTCCTCACAAGGGGAAGAAGAGGGGCAGGTGCTGATCTCTTCTTGCTGGTGACCAGCTTGCCCCCTCCCTGGAAGTGTTCAAGGCCAGGTTGGATGAGGCTTTGAACAACCTGGTCTAGTCGAAGGTGTCCCTGCTCATGGCAAGGGGGTTGGAACTAGATGATCTTTAAGGTCCCTTCCAACCCAAACCATTCTATGATTTTATACCCAGAGCAATCTCTGATGTTCATGTTGTTAAAATAATTCAGATGTTTTAACTAGCATTTTTTTTGTTCTATCTCCCGCAGAATGATGCCAGGTTAAGTGGCTAGTATAGATGGTGTAAAAATAGGTTACTGAAGAGGGGTTGCTGTTGCTCAGACTGTTTATTTCATATGCACTGCATCAGTTATGTTATCACTGTAAGCTTTCTTATTGATTAGCTTAAAAGCAATAATTTCCTAACAGATTATAGGAGCCAGTAGGTAGTGAATGTTTCTGACATTAAAAAAACTTATTAATGGAAAGTATCTTTAGATATTATCTAGAATAAAATATAGGTATTATATATTACATATATATCTGTTGGTTAGCTTGTAATTAACAATAAAATATTTTTATCACATTCTGTCACTCTTATCTGCATAAGTTTGCTTAAAATCCTATAAAAGCCTGTCTCCATATACTCTAAACAAACTTGACTTGTTTGAGGTGAACTACTTTTTTGCTGAGCAAAAACAAAAAGGAAAGGTTTCTTCAATTTATTATTATGAGAATAGGCATTAAAATTATTTTTATATTATTCTGTGAGAAAGATCTAGATTTGGATGGATTTGAGAAAAGATAAGCCTGTTGTATATTAGTTAAACTTTACTCAAGCTGGCAGTACTATTGCATATGGATTTTGCTAATAGGTAGGTTCGATTTTTTTGGGTGGCATGGATTGCCTTTTCACGAATTCTGTTTTGAATTTTTGGATTGAGTGAGCCTGCAGAGGTTTACAAATCTGTGGCTGAAAGCTTTTCCAAACAGTTTTCTTCTCAGCTGGAGAAAATTGTGCAACATTATTACAAAATCTTACTGGCAAGGCATTTTGGTCAGTGCAGCATGATTTTCTTCTACTTTTAAAGGCCACTTTTCACCAGATGGGAGTGTACTTGTTATTTGAACCTTTCTAGCTCTTTCTGAAATTCTAAGGCAGCTATCAGTCTCAGGGATGCACAGCTTACATGAATTTGGTTAGCCATTAGAGACTTCCATTTTCAGCCTTCTCCCACCTGTCTCTATCAGTATCTCCGGGTTATCTCTGTACATGATAGGAAACACATTCAAACTGTTGGGCTGCCTGTGTGCCTGGCACAAGCAGGTGGCCTGTGAAGCAGTTTGGCTGCCCAGAAATGTACAGTAGGTGAAGGCTAGTGTGCATGGGACTGTGACCTGAAGTAGTGCAAGCATCTAACAAAGTGAAAATGGATGATAACAGAAATGCAATTTAATAGCCATTGCCTTGTATGAGTAATGGTTGCTGCTACATATCCGTTGCATGACTAGAGCCCAAAATATTGGGAAGTGTCATATCCATTGCAGTTTTGCAATGCTGAAGTTGTGAATAGTGAGTATATTTGGCATAAGGAGGTAGATCAGAGCTGCTATGTGTATCACATGCATCTGTATTATGGAATGATTACACATCGCATTGGGGGTTGCACTGGTATCAGCAGTGGCTGTGGTTTGGCAACTGTATATTTACTGTTGCCATCCTTGTTCAGCTGTCATTTTGGTCTCTGTCCGCACTCAACTTCCTAGAGAAGCACTAGAGGACAATCCTCTGGATCCTTTCAGTGTGGTCATTTGTGCAGTGGCTTGAAGCAGAGGTTTGAGGGAAATCTTGGAGGGGGTTTCTGAGATAGGATAAAAAGTGCAGATCTTTCAATTTACCTATGAAGAGCAACTGTTTTCCTATGTAGTTTCAAAAAGAAGATGATGTTGAATGGTTTGGCATCAGACTTAGTACATTGCCAGCTTTTACTTGAAAGCTTGAAAATTCACTCTCATCACACAACTCATATTGCTCAGTCTCTCTCATCTCCCTTACTTCTTATTTTGTTCTTGCATTACCAGACAAATAGGGTTCAGGATACTGTGATCTTAACCATATGAGGAAACTGGGTTTAGGTTTTTTATGTATCAAAAATATGTCAATGTCTTTTTGTATAATAGTCACCATTTAGAAGAGACTAGGAGTTATAATCTAAGAAAAAAAATAATCCGCCTTCTCCCTGAATCATTTGGAATAATTCAGTCAGTATAGTAGAAACCACTTTGTAGTTATAGTTTCACAGACAAATAAGACCATTTTTATAATCTAATAGTTTCTGGTGTAGACTTGCATTTATTTTTGTAAAAAACAAGCATTGACAACTAAGCAAGAGGTTGTGTGCTGAAAATGGGGATGGGTTATTCTAGTTAGCCATCTCAATCTGACTTTGCAAATTGGTTTGTTTATAATACCTAGTTTATGAATCTGTCAATGAGCCAAGATAGCTTCAGATACAGAAACAAGTAAGTTTTACATATATTTATATACTGTATCTTTCTTTTTTTTATAACTATGGCTGTGACTGTTTAGCTGACACTCGCTCATACAGTAAAAACAAAATGTGCTCTCGGGTTATTGAGTGTTACAGGTATGTGTATGTCAAATATTGCATAAGGTTTGTAGACAGCTATGTGATATGTAGTGTAGTCTCTTGTATGCTTTGGACTCTGCTGGAGAGAGAGGATCTGTGATTTATTGTTTGGCCATTGAAATGTCAGTGTTGCAGTGCTTTGCTGCTGACCTGTTCTGGTATTACAGGGTATTTGTTACAGTGGTCTAGAGATGTCACTGGCTTGGGAGAGGCAAGGGCTGGAGGAAATGCCAACACTTAGAAAGCAGCTAGTGCTCTAAGGGAGAAATGGAAAAAGTCAAAAGGGAGTTTGGATTATGTCAGTGAACATGTATATGGGACTTGGACCGCATATTGATTCCACAAGGCAGAAATGATGCTTCTTGACAGTATACACTTTCTGATATCTGTCTTGAAATAGATGAGCTACTTTCTGTGTTATGTCATCCTAATATTGTTAGCAGAGGCGTGGATTATACTTCCATGTAATCACTGCAAGTTGAAGGTCTGTATTTACGGTTTATGCTTCCTAAAGTGAATGTGTTAAAGTGTGTTTTGCTTGTGTTTGCACTGTCTGTCTAAAAGACCAGGACACTGGAGCAGGCTGCCCAGAGAGGTTGTGGAGTCTCCTTCTCCAGAGACATTCAAAAGCTGCCTGGATGTGTTCCTGTGTGACCTACTGTAGGTGATCCTTCTCTGGCAGGGGCGTTGGCCTAGATGGTCTTTAGAGGTACCTTCCAATCCCTAACATTCTGTGATTCTGCGTGCAAAAGTAAACATGAACGTAAGGAAATGTGTTTGTATATCTTGGCATTCTAGTGACTTGCATATTAACTACAAGCAACTCGTAAATGCAATTATGATCTTCCTAGCTGTTGACCTGTAAATGTATGGTATCTAAGAAGCAGGATGTGTTAATTTGGGACCTGTCAAGAGTTGTAAAGGCTGTGCAGGCCAAATTCTGCCTTCATCTATTTGTAAGATGCTTGCAGAAAATGTATTTGCTAAAATTATAACTGAGATTAGAGTTTGGCCTTGCAGAGAGAGTCACTTAACACTACTGCTGCTAAGTCTTACAGCAGGACTCAATCTCTTTTCATTGCTGTGTTGACTCTGTAAGCAAATAAAAGTATCCTTAGTGCTGCTTTTAAAGGTACAAAGTAATTAGTTTTGCCATCACAATGAAAGATTGGAGAAGTTTCTACCAAAAAAAGAATAATAATTTTATTTTTTTTTATTTATTGGGTAAGGTAGACATTAAGCAGGTGACATGTTTCCCATGTTTATTATTGCAGAGTGTCATCATCTCTTTGAACTTTAACACTGTAAATATGTACTGGCTGGATGAAAAGATGATGTGGAAAAAAGAGCATTTGTGATCTTGATCATCCTAAAGGGCGTTTCTACGTCTGTTGCACACTGAGACTTAGGTGTGTATAAGTAGGCAGCTTCTAGAATATGAGGGGGAAGAACTAGAATAATGGAATATGAGGTTTTCACATCCTAAAAGTCAGTGAGACTGGATCTTTACTTTCATTCCCTCCTCACTGTGAAGAAGAGTGTCTCCATTTCCACTGCATTTGCCCTGAGGTTCCCTGGATGAAGAGGGAACTTCACCTAACCTTCACACATTCACATAGCTGAACTTTCAGTAAACCCAAACTATTGAAATGCAGAGGGAAATGTGTGAAACTAAACCATACCTCTGCAGCAACCCATCCAGACTGATCCTAAACAAAAGCTGAGATGTTTTATGCTCTCTGAGATTCTGTAACCCACTGTTATAAATCTCTATATTGAAAGAGGGGACCAGAGCACAGTCCTGACACTCCTCTGTTTACAGGTCACTCTTCCTGTCTTTTTAGCAAGTTTTTTTAGCTTGTGTCTTGGTCTTTTATTTTGTCAGATCTTGAGAAATTGTTGTTCTCCTCTATGATATCCAAGCCATGTCATCTAAGTTTAGAGAATGGTGGTTTAGGTGAGGGCAGCACTGTTCTGTGTTAGTGGAAACTGGGGCAGGTGCTATTTTTCCTTAAATTCATCTGTGTAATGTATCTGTTCAGAGACATCACTGACTCCTTCTAGCAATAGCAAATGATGTATGCAATACAAATTGGGTCTAATGTCCTTTTACAAAGGTATAGGGATTTATAAACACCCCATTTTGCCAAGCATGTGGTGAAGAGTGGACTTGTTGCTGTGCTTTTTGAATACAGATTTTCATTAAATACTTCATAACCATCACACCTAATTAATGGGATCCACACTGTTCCTGCATTAGAAAGATGGGAGAGTTTTCTGGAGTTGTGGATTAATTACAAAACAGCCCTTAAGACAATAAATCTAACATCAATGAAAAATAAATAATCTGTTTGAGCTGCTTGCTCAAGGATCGTGTGCTACTTCAGGCATGCTTATAGCTGTTATTAATAATAATGATTGTATCCCTGCTGTCACTGATTACAGCAGTACCCACAACCTAGAACTTTTCATTCTTGTGACAAGATGTAGAATCTAATTAGAGGAACTTATGTTTTGTTTATATTTATCTATTGTGAAAGGAGGCAGAGGAATGAAAGGCAACATGAATCTATGTGATCCTGGAATGGCAAAGAGGAGCTCTTCTCCTCTGGACATTCCAGAGGCTTTATTTTGACCTTCTGAGGGCCGCCTTGTGAAACATGTAGAGACTGGCAAAGTTGTCTCTTGTGTTAGTCAAAGGCCAGCTTTGTTACAAGTCCAAAGTCCAATTGGTTGTTATAAGCAGCTGCAATATAAAGTTTCCAGAAATTGCCTTTTAGCAATTTCAGACTTTGTATTTAGTGTAAAACAGGAACTGGGGTGAGGGTTTGGTGTTTATTCATACGGGTTTTTTTGCTGATTTGCCACCTCTGAGCATACTTCAACTGAGGAAATCTGTATGCATTCCCACACCATGACACCAACAAAATTATTTTGGCCCTTCTGTTAATACAGTTCTCATTAACCATCACCATTTTTCTTTATGATGTTCAAACAGCCTATTCACATGTGGGGTCTTCAGCTGGGAGAGAAACAACAATAAAGTAGATTAAAAATGTTTTTTTTTTCATTTTTAGTTAGGAAGAAGCTGTGAAGGATGAGA
>NW_010302940.1:770-7579 GCF_000700745.2 Antrostomus carolinensis | reverse complement strand
AGGAACCTCTGGAAGGAAGAGAGGATGTAGACTGAAAAAACTGGAGCCCTGAGGGCAATCCTCTAAAAATATATTGGAACAGCACTATCAGTGATTATATTCTCAAGACACGCAACTACCGTACTCTTAATTGAAAAGTGCCCGGGGTAAGGTGCTCACCTTGAAACTCATTATCTACTTAAAATAATTTCTTTATTTGTTACTGCTGAGGACTTGTTTTAAACTGAAATAAGATTTAGAGCCTGAAATACCATTTTCTTGTTGTTCTGAGAGTTCTTTCAAGGGAATGGTAGAATCCAGCTAATAAATAGGCCTGATTTATTTAGGATATGTATTTATGTTTTACCAATTATTTAGTGCCTCTGAGTTTGATAATATTCCTCCTCTCACCTCAAAATATTGCAATATAGGAAGTTTAATCATAGCTCTAGTTTGAAGTACCTGTGTGTATGATATGCATGTATGTATCACTACATGTATCTTTGGACACTACTGTGGTTCAGGTGGCTGCTTTACAGGCCTTGTTCTGAAGTGGTTGTGGTCTGACTAAACAAAAGAAGAAGAAAGAACTATCATTTCTCAGAACAGACTGAGAATAGAAGCATAAAAAATTCAGTGACTTCTGTAAAGTCACGTGCAGAATCTTACATACACACAAGGTTTATTGAATAAGATTATTGATTGGTACATTTTTCCTGATTATTATAAAATGAGAGGAGAATTTGTGCTAGAATTAGGAATTTGATATCCTATCCTTAAAGTTCAGCACAAAGAGTTGAAAAACTAGAAAAAAAGAAACAGGCAAATTTACTAACTGGACAGAAAAAAAAGCTCTTCTCTGTCAGTTGAAAGCTTGACCCCAGGGGAGGCAGTGATTATTCTTGAGTAATTCATATCTATCAGCTGCAGAGGAGGAGGAGAAGAGAAATTGAAGGCTGGAAAGGGCAGTAGGGTGCGAAAATTTTAAGGGCTGCTGTAGTTATCTCCAGTGCTTGCTTTAATTCAGATTTCAGCTCTACAGTTTGCAAAATCAATGTTTCTGTTCCTGATTCACCTTCAGACTCTTAGGCATATCTTCATTAATCCTGTAATTCAGGAATAAGGCAGCCATGTGTGTCTGGAGACACTTGCCGTATCACAGAGTATTGCTATAATTTATTCTGGGATCTATTTGCATAGTTATCTCAGTCATACAAAACAGGAGCTGGGCAAGCAATGAGCTAAATGACCCTTCTCCAGCTTTCTTACACTGCTAAGAGTAGCAGCGCTCAGCTAACACGTTGCTATTGAGAGTGGCAAAGTAATTGGCTCACTCAAACTGATATATACTTCATGCTTCCTGAGCTGTGCAGTGGCAACAGAAATTAGTCTTACCTTTTCTTGCCTTCCCTTCAGACTTACCAGAATGCAGAAAGTTAACCGCCCCAGGAAAAGCAGTGAATGGTGAGGAAGGCTGCTCTGTGCTTGGCGGGAGGACCAGAACCTGACAGCATCCAGCCATGACCTCAGCAAGGATGAGGGCTGTGGCAAACCAGTGAACACTGAACAACTCTGGTGTTTTTTTACACCCTTGTTGCTTTTGCAGGGACATTAACAGCAACACTCAAAGCTGAAGCAAATGGAGTGGCTTGCTGTTCCCTCTAGCTTTCCCAGTGTTTCCTTTAAGCTGCAAATCCAAAGTATGATTTGTTTATTTTTTTTCCGATTTTCTTGGTGGGGTTGAGTGATGTGAGAGTGTCTGACTATGTGAAACAAACAAAAAAAATCCTGACTCATTCTGGGAGGAAGGGGGATAACGGCTGCTTGATTTCACCAGTGGGAGCTCTGCTCCAGACTTCATCAATCCTTAGTCCTGCCAGCCTAAGACAGAAGGGACTGCACAGTTCTTTTAGGAACATGAAAGTCATGCAATCCATCATCTGAATACCAGACGTTGGGCTGCTGAAAAGGGCTGTTTATTGGTCCAGAACTTACTAAATTCAATGGCAGTATTTCTTTCACCTCAGCAATCCCTGGGTCATGGTTCTCACTGTATCAGCACTTTTAGGAGCTAAGCTTGTCCCTGACACTGAGCTACAGGTTTCAGTCCAATAAATTTCTGGAATTCTAAGGTTCATTTCTCCCCAACTCACTATACTTTTTCATTGTCCTTGTGACTTGTTCATGGCAGGATGAAGTTGTTTTTTAAGGCCACTTTCAGGAGCAACTTCAAGCTATCTCACTAAAAGTTACCATTCAATTCTGTATTCTGTGACTGCTCTATAATTCAAAACAGTCCTCCGTGTGTCCTTTGAAATCTGTTTTTATGCAGAAATATCTAATACCCTTGAAAGCTGGCAGGCAGCTCTAGAAAGACCTGATTTTGTGGGATGTAGAGTTGCATCAGGTAAGAGCTGAAGAGAGTTTCAGGCGCTTTCTGTATTCCTTCTTAGAACAAGTGCTCCCTGTAGTTTGTCTCTTCTGTATTCAGGTTATATGTTTCTTTAGCCTATACTCTTGTAAAAATATTATGTGTAGTTTTTGTAGGTTTTCTGAAAAATAAAAACCAATCTAATTTAATTAAAATATTTAAATAATTTTCTATATGCTTGCTTCCAAGGGCTTGAAGGTAAATAACTCTTTGCAGCACTTTCTAGAACATTGCCTATTCTGCAAAGGGTGGCGGTAGCCAGGACTGCCTTTGGTGCTTGCTGGGCTTGTCTGTAACGTGTGATGGGTTTTAGCACCAATATACACATAGTGGTATGTTAGTGTTGCATGGCAGAGTGCTGTCTGGGGATAAGAAACTCAGTCCAAAATGAGCTGCAGACAAGCTACATACATGCCACTTTTTAGGTAGTAATCTTTATCTTTTAGTTTATGCTACATATGTAAGGGATGTGCCAGCAGCCAGACATATAACAGGACTAAGCACTGAGTATTGGCTATGTCTGTGTGGTTGGGTGCAGACATTTATGTCTTTTGCCCATGCTTAAAGCTGGCTGCATGCTGGCATGGAGGCTTGGCAGCCAAGATAGTTCAGTGGTGTGCCTGAGGTAACAGATCTGCTTCTCAGCAAGGCTTCTTGCTGTGGGTAGAGTGCCCTAGCAATGCAGCCATATGGCCCTGGACTGGAGCTGCCTTGCCTCAATTAGGAGCATGCAGAGAGGGAGATTGCATGTGTCTGCACTGGTCTGCATATGCACACCCTCTAATTTCCCAAGTTGTGCCCTGTGTATTTGTGTATTCATCATTCATCATTCTTCAGTCCCTCAGCCCTTCAGTTCTCTTGGGGGTGCCCACACTAAGAGATGCAATTCTACCCTGTTGCCAATACACCTCAAGAACATTTAGCTTGATATGCTTAGTCATGGCTGTGGAGCTGTATAAGAAGTTGCCCAAATGTAATCTACCATCTCCATCTAGTTAATCTGTGTATTTAAAAAAAAAAAAAAAAAAAAAAAAAAGAGAAAAAAAAAGTGAAAAAATATCAACTTAGTTTCTTAGTTTTAGGAACATGAAGAAAGCAAGAACAGTGCTATGTTCTGTGTCCTTGCTACTTCAAACAAGCTAATTGCAGTCACTAAAATATAAAATAAAAAAAAATAATTATGGAATCATCAATTTACATTTCAAATTGGAGTAATTATTTTCTTCTTTTGTTAAAGAGAAAGATTAAAATGTTTGACCAGAAGTATTTATAGGGAACCTCACATGTGTTTAGTGGACTAATAGGAATGTGAGTGACATAATTTTCAAATTATATAATTTACCTTGGGACAGGCAGTGCAAGAAAGGAAGCAGCAGGGAACAGGCATAGTGAAAATTTATCAATACTTGTCTTCTGTGATGAAGAACAAAAGTTTATTTAGTCCTACACATTTTTAATTGCTCATCCCAGGTTCTGGTGGCTGGTGGGCTGAGGCACATCCTATTTGCAGCTTCATGATAAGCAGATGTTTCCTTGTCAAATTCATTTCTGAAAGTGAGATAATCCAATTTGAATGGAGCTGCAGAGACCCACTCATTCTACCAAGCAAGGAAAAAGGGAGGAAAAGAAAGATTTTTCTCTGCTTCTTCCTTTGCACCCTGCCATGATTCAAGGGCAGATAAAAATCTTGGCCTTGTTTCTCTCCTTGTTTGTGGCTCTTGATAGCTTTGTAAGCTTGTTTATTTTTGCTGGAAATTACAAACTGCCTTCATTCTCCTTGGTGTAATTCTTGATCTGTAAAAGTGAGACTGCCAACAGACAGGATTTTGCTTCTGATTCAGCAAGGAATGTAAGCAAGTGTTTGATTTAAAGCATATTTTAAGCCCACCTGTCTTCAGCAGAGCTCTCAAGCTATTTGTATTGTGGACTTGCA
The DNA here is from genome assembly GCF_000700745.2 of Antrostomus carolinensis. NCBI lineage: Eukaryota > Metazoa > Chordata > Aves > Caprimulgiformes > Caprimulgidae > Antrostomus > Antrostomus carolinensis. The sequence continues at coordinate 3,236 of NW_010302940.1, read as the reverse complement.
CTGCCCAAGAGTGTACAAAACTCCTCATAATATTGGGGATGTATGGGCATCTGTGTGCTGTACACTTTCAGGAGTCCATCTCTTATTTATCAGATGCCACAGTTGTTCAGCAATTTCACAGTAAATTTTTGAAAGTTTTTCACCTTCATTTTAGAAATAAAAAAGTTTTTCTATTTCACTGTGACTTTCCTTTTAACTCTTCTCTATTTTTATATTTTCTCAAATTGTCGCAATATGCTAGAACTTGTATGAATCTTTCTCTGGGTACAGATGTCTGAACTGACTGAACAGTGTGCTGTGCAAACAACATTGCTCTTTCATCAGCTTCCCTCAGGCCCTGACCCATCAGAGATTAATCAGCAGTCACTGAGTTGTCATGTGTTCTCCTCTCTGCACTTCCACAGAGTGCTGTGCATGAATGTAAACTGAGGTATGAGCGAGCCTCAGCCTTGCACTGTGTGAGCTTGGAAATATCCAGGGAAGTGAGGAACAAGCATGGACATGGCACTAAAGAATGGGCCAAAGGCAGTGCGGCTTTCTGGAAGGCAGCCAGAAGAAATTAAGAAAAAAAGAAAAAAAAAAATTCTGAGGGAAAACATGTACCTAATGTCCAGAAGGTGGTTTGGCTTTCCAGACAAGCTGAGAGAGCAGGAGGCAGAGGTGGCAGCTGGCTGGACTCAGCGGCGTTACACTGAGAACAGAAGGATCATACGATCAAGGACCAGTGACAAAATATTGAGGCCCAGTCTGGGGAATGCACATCTTGATAGAGAGGTGTTTGAAAAAGTTAATATCTAACACCTGGTTTACTCTGTGATGACTTGCTGAAGAGGAACAGTAACTGCAGAAAGACTCATCTGAGACAAGCTCTGCCAAGTGACCTCCAGGGACCTATTTTGCGAGGGGATAGTCTAGGTCATCATGAGGGCACTGTGCTTATGGGTGCTTCCGCTCTCTGCTGGGAGCCTTGTCAGAGCCTTTGTGACTGTCATTCCTGAATAACTATTATCGCTCTGATTTTAATGTTATAGGCTGTATTCTGTCATAGACACTTTTTTTTTAGCTTAAGAAAAGTAACATTTCACCCTCCCTGCAGCTGTGTACAGTACGTTTACCATTAGATAACAACATCCTTAAGGCAGGATTCACCCAAGCTTGTGTATTTGTAAAATTATATCCCAACCTCCCCAGAACATGTCTCCACTATGAAAAAGAAGTTACCTCAGTAATATGAACCCACATCATGAGCCATGAATGTCTCCCCAATAGAAAAATACATTCGTACTGCCTGCTTAGATGAGGAACTGTCTGCCTTAGAGAATAATTTCCATATTTATCAATATACTTATTTTTTGTATCTGTAAGATATTTATTGGCTGTAATTGATAAATCCTCTGTCTGGGGACTCCTTCTGGTACCATGAGAGGACGAGACTTCATGGTAGTAGAATAGGTCTCTCCCAACTCTAACTTCTACCATTTAAAGGTTTCACATGGATGCTTTTGTAAATTGTATAGCAGTGTCAGTTCAAAGGTTAAATGGCTGCCTTTCAGCTTCTGCACAGCAGTTATATGAGATTAGGTTTTCTCAGTGGGTCTCTAGGTACTCATAAATCAGAGAGTTCCCCTGCTATGATTTCTTCCTTTTCCTGTAATCTTTCTAAGGAAGCAAGTGACCTCTTCTCACTGGGATAGTGCAGATGATGATATTTTTCCCTGTAGCAAGCCACAAAACATTTTTGTTCTGCTCTCAGAGGGTTACTGCTGGGGGAAAAAATCCAGATGCCATTTCACGAGAGAGAAAAGTGATAACTCACTGCTAATAGATTTATGACAAGATCTTTGTTGCTCTCCATGTTCTGGTGGCCCACGTGTCCCTTTGATGCATTTGGCTGAGCCCCTCATCCTACCATGTTATCTTCATTTACTTCCTGAATTTCTTTCTGGAAATATGAGAGTTTCTTTTTGTATAATGAAAAAGATTTGGGAGTTTATGTGTCTATGGGAAGGAACATGGCAAAAGGGCACTGAATAAAATGTCTAGCTTTAGCAAGCAGTTGGTGTGCCTCTGTTGTATACTGGGTCATCTGGCTTCATTTATTACACTCCTATGTAAATATTAGCAGATTTAATACTCAGTAGTTCATAGTTATGCTTCTTACAGGACATTTTTTGGTATCTGTCAGTGGGTGATATCAGAGTGTAATACACTAGATTGAATCCAGCCAGTTTAAGTGATTTTTTCCTTTTTTTTTAATATTCAGGCCATCCCTTCCACTCAGAGTATTATTAATCTGGTAATGGTGATGTCTATGATATTGGAAGGAAACTGAAAGAGACTATTGCTTCCTTGCTAGATATGTCTAGAAGTCAGAACAGAGAGCAGAACTGGATTGGAATTAAGCTTGTGGATTTAGGTTTGAGCCTAAGAATAGTCTTTAAGGCTGAATGGCTCCTAAGGTAATGG
>NW_010302940.1:0-752 GCF_000700745.2 Antrostomus carolinensis | reverse complement strand
GAAAGAGGACCTGAGAGCTTACCATGGAGGTGGCTGGGGGTACAGGTGAATCTGCGACTGGGATGTGCAGGCTTACTGCTGTAGTGCGTGCTCCTATTTGACAGTTAAGGCCTGCCTGGAAGTGTAGTCTGGCATGATCCAGGATTGTCCCAGGTTCTGCAAGCTGGAAATCCTCTGATGAAGTGGATTTTTCTTGGGAAGAAGCATATTTGTCAAGTCTGACATGTTTCACAGAAATTTACCAGGTTTGAGGAGCTTCTGGCAAAACATGTACAAGAATTACTGGAAATGAACCTTGTTTACTGCCATTAAAACTGGTGCATTACTCTAGAGGAGGGGCTTCAGGGGTCCCTCGTGTGGTGCTGACTGCTGTTTGAGCACCAGCGGTGTCAAGGTGGCTCCCACTATTTTGATTGCTCTGGAGCTTTCAGGATCTTAAGGTATTGCTCTAGGGGATCTGCTCCAGGGCTTCCATGTCTTTGTTTCAGCACAAGGTGGCCAAGGCATTACAGTTGGAAGACCTCTCAGAGGTCCCAGATGTCTGGGCTGCTAAAGGTGGATGAGGCTGCAGAAATGTAGATAGGCTTTGGGAATCTGGTGAGCAAGCTCTTTGTCAAGGGGCTGTCATTTTGCATTCGGTGACTAAAAGTTTACAGATTTGGGTGCTGAGAGCAGAGTATAAACTAGAGGCGGGGCTACGATACCAAGTTGCAGGAGGAGTGATGTCGGGATCATTTAAATATCCTGATCTG
>NW_010302939.1:0-5495 GCF_000700745.2 Antrostomus carolinensis | reverse complement strand
CTATGATTCTATGACACCAAGACCTTTGCCTCTGGAGGAGCCATCAGGCAAACAATTTGTTAATTTTTAATATGTGTCAAACTTCCCTTATTTTGCAGGCTGCTGTATTCAATGAAAGCTGCCATCGAGCGTTTCCACTTTTATTCACAGCTCCCAAATTTTGTAAATATTGTCATTACAAAAAACAGAGTTACTGGGAAGGTTTCTTATTAAAGTCATCATGTGGCAGTTCATTAACATTGAAGGATTTGGGTTCATCTCATTTAATTTGGGCTAATCTTGTACAAGTGTTAGGCTTACACACAGTGGGCCAGATCCTGATGAGGTGATGCTGATTTATCAGCTGAGGCTGTGGCACTTAGGAGCAGAAATAGAATCATAGAATCATAGAATGGTTTGGGTTGGAAGGGACCTTAAAGCTCATCCAGTTCCAACCCCCCTGCCATCAGCAGGGACACCTTCCACTAGACCAGGTTGCTCAAAGCCTCATCCAACCTGGCCTTCAACACTTCCAGGGAGGTGGCATCCACAACTTCCTTGGGCAACCTGTTCCAGTGTCTGACCACACGTATGTGGGACATGGTGGCTTTCAGGAGGGATCTGTCAGGGTTCTGGTCATGGCCCTTGGTGCACTTTTTTAGGACAGTTGGATGTCCTTTCATGCCACCAGTTCCTTTGAGGCTTTGAATAGCTTTGTAATTATTAATATCCAGTTGCAACACCTTAAAGAAGTGTTGTTTGAGGCTCAGACTTGTGTATTAGAGACGGGTGAAATGCTGAAGATAAGAAGTCAACTGGTTAAACCTTATTTTTGGAGAAGCCTTGTTGGGGTTAGAGAGCTCTTTCTTCAAGTGTATTTACTATATAATCTGTGGAGATGGATGTAAGGGAGCCTTTGAAGGAATGAGTGAAATTCAGTTGAGACTACTTTACATTCAGACAATAGAGAGCTCCTGCAGAACCCAACACTACCTGAAGGTGCCAGGGATCCTCTTCTGCTCTCCCAGTGATATCAACCCCAACAACACATTTAAAAACTGCTTTTCCATGTGCCAGACTGATCTGTGACTTCACCATGGCCTGATGAAGTGGAGTTCTTGTGAAATTTACTCCTGTTTTTGGAAAGGAGGAGTTGAAGTCCTACCCTTCACCATGTCTACAGTGAAGGATGTGACTTCAGTTCGGTCCTGCATGGGCTCAACAAAACTATCAAGTGCATCTTGATTTTAAGCTTGGTGACAGCTGGGGCTAATTGAGCACATGATAAAGTGTTTTGCTGGCGTCTTTGGTCCTCTGTGGGGCAAGGGAGATGAATTCTACTGTCTTAATTTAAAGCAAAAGTGGTTTTTGGGTTTTTCTTTTTTCAAGAAAAGACTTAAACAGTAACCCAGGAGGAAACTTTGGGTGCTTGGAGGATGCTGTCCTGGCTGTCACAGCAGCTGCTGCATGAGGTGGTTATGTTGTGTGGTAGCATCTCATCACCTTAGGCACCAACGGATCACTTTTGCTCCAGAAGATTGATCTAAAAACGCTGACACTCCTCATTTTTGAAGGAAAAATCTGTATGTCGCAGTCGTATGTGAGCACATGTGTCTGGGCCAAGTGGACAAAGTTAGCTGGACAGTGATGAGTTTGCTCAGGCTAAGAATCTACATCAAAATGGGAAATGATGGAGGCTTGGGGAAATCAAGCTGGAAAAATAGCTATTTATTGGTAGTACTCACACAGGGCAGCACTCACTGTGTGTCTGTCTAGGAAATCTGTGACATCTGACTACAGAGATGCTGATTTACTCCTTACCTCTGCTGGGTGTGAGCAAATGACAAATTAATAGGGGCTTGGTGGAGCAGTGTGTGCTCTGACTGGCTGCATAAAGGAAAATCTTCCTTTAAGAAATGGTTTTGGGGTCAGATATTTAGGTATCAGCACAGGCTTAGGAGTATCACAGAATCACAGAATGGTTGGGGTTGGAAGGGATTTCTGAAGATCATCCACTCCAACCCCCCCTGCTAGAGCAGGATCATCCAGAGTAGATCACACAGGAACACATCCAGGTGGGTTTTGAACATCTCCAGAGATGGAGACTCCACAACCTCTCTGGGCAGCCTGTCCCAGGGCTCTGGCACCCGGTTACTTGCTGGTGCTCATTAGATGCAGTGGCCTCCGAGGCTGTCTCTCTTCTGTAAGGTGATGTGGGAGGGGGCTTTTGCTGTAATGCCCACCCTTTTTCATTCTTCACCTGTTCAATACCCTTAAAACTTAGTAGGGTGCTGGGATTGTGGTTTTAACTTAGGGGAAAAGGTAAACCATCCTGATCCCGTTTGGAGTGGCCATGTGGATCTGTACAAGGAGATGGATCATCTCTTGTTGCGAGCATGGTGATTGTGTTGCTGCAAATGGGTAGGAAGGATTTAACTTTGCTTTGTTGCCAGAGGCACTCACAAGTGGTAGGTGCAACAAGAGATGTCCAAGCAGACAGATCTACAGAGCAGCTGTTTGAAGGCTCAGGTTGAAGCTGCACAATCATAGAATCACAGAACAGTTTGGGTTGGAAGGGACCTTAAAGATCATCCAGTTCCAACCCCCCTACCATCAGCAGGGACACCTTCCACTAGACCAGGTTGCTCAAAGCCTCATCCAACCTGGCCTTCAACACTTCCAGGGAGGAGCAGCCACAACTTCCTTGGGCAACCTGTTCCAGTGTCTCATCACCCTCACACCAATTTCTTCCTCATATCTCACCTCAGTCTACCCAGAGTTATCTTCATCTGTGTCTCTAGAGCAAATCTGCCAATCCTCTTGTGTTTTCTTTTCCCAGCATATAAATGGAGCCATCTCCATCCGTGACAGTAGTGATGTGGTGATTGGTTTATTAACACTTACATTTGTTTTAACTTCTAAGAGCATTACCACCTCCAAGCACTAATAGAAAGCTTCAGGAATTTTTTCAAAACATTAGCCAGAAGTAGAACCTTGCTGCTTGTCCAGGGCAAGACTGAACAGTCTGCAGTCATCTTCTCTAGGCTCATCTGGGAAAATAACCCTTGTTATTTTCCTCTAGTTCAAGATTTAACTTCTCTGCCTCCTCCATCTGCAGCAGCCAGCTGCTGGAGCGGTGGGTAACCCAGCTCACACACCAAATTAACAAAGACAGTAAGAAATCAGAGATGTTGCCAAGATTTGAGTAGCTTTCAGCCCCATATAATGCAAATTCTCCAGCCTCAGCCTGTTGTCCTGTTGCAGGATGTGTGTGTTGCTGTTCACCCTGACATCCTTTATTGTTTGGCTCACTTCAGGGTCACAAACCGGAGCTGGAGTGATGAGTTGGTGGTATTCACAGATACCTTTACAGAGGAGCCCTGTTTTAATAGGGCATCCAGAAATAAAGTGTGTTTCCCTGCAAGGTCTCAAGGCACATTTCCTTATTCTGAATCCTTATAAGTGACCAAAAAACCCCACAAAACCGTAAGTGCTGTTTTGTTATTACTGTTTCTAACCCTGGAATTCCTTGCAGGGATGTTGGCTCAGCCTCAGCAGCAAGGTACTGACTGCCTGTGAACTAGAGACAAAGTTTGTTAAGAGCTTGTTGAGGGGTTCAGTGACCAGCAATATCTGAAAGGTCCTTTTGCTCCTCTCAGGTTACATTTGTGTATCCAAAGAACCTAATTTGAGACAATGGATTTGATTTAGAAGATGATGATATGCTGGAGATCCTTTACATTTCCATGCCTCAGTTTCTCCATGCCTTTCCCCAGATGTTTTTCTAACATACTTGACCACTGAGCACAAGGTAGTCCTACTGCTGGATCACCCTCCAGAAGATTGCCCAAGGAAGTTGTGGCTGCTCCTCCCTGGAAGTGTTGAAGGTCAGGCTGGATGAGGCTTTGAGCAACGTGGTCTAGTGGAAGGTGTCCCTGCTGCTGGCAGGGGGGTTGGGACTGGATGATCTTGAAGGTCCCTTCCAATCCAAACCAGTCTGGGATTCTATGATTCTAAGATCATAGAATATTGTGAGTTGGAAGGGACCCATAAGGATCATCAAGTCCAACTCAAGGTGCTGTAATACTAACAGTGACACTGAGCAGCTAATTTTATCCTTTATAAATTTAATTAAGACTTTCAAAGGACTCTTCCTTGACCTTGTGAGTTTAGGGGAAGGTCTGCAGATTAATCTGCCTGTTTTTCTTGACACACTTGGTTTCTAACCCAAGTTTATCATCAGTCTATCCCAGATATTAATTAAAAAGCACCAATGCCTTAGTGTGTAATAATCTGGTCCAGCTGCTTTAACATCTTACCTGATTTCTCACGCAGCATTTTTGCTACCCAGAAGAAAACAGGCAAATGACCTCCCTCTAATGTGAGTATTCATACCATGAGAAGAAAGAAGAGTACAGATTACACTTAAAATCTTACTTTTAAAGTACCAATCTGTGTTGATGGAATTGGTCTGTTACTGCTCCCCAAGGCATACTCTAAAGTTGTAATGGAGGCACTGGACATAAATAAATGCTTTAAGCAGTTTAGCTGGAAGTCTGTCTCTTCACCTTTCCCCCTTTCCTGTCTCCGTTCCTTCCTCCTACTTGGCACTGTAATGATTTGAAGGGTTTTGTATTTATTTTCACGTGGCTGCCTTGGAGATCTTTTCGACCAACTTCCCTCTGGACTATCTACAAACATTAAAAGATGTTTGAAATTACTCAACCTCAACGGTGCTTGAAATTGAGCCATGTTTTGTTGTGTCGACAAAGTGCTTCAAGTGGTGGTTGTAGAGGCCAGAATAAAGGTTTCCAGATCTTGTGCTGCCCACAAAACTACTTTATTAAGTGATGTTCCTCCATCTGGTAGCTTACACGTGCTGCTCTGGTTGTTTATTTGTCCATCTTTCTCTATTTCATTTGTGTTCTGTAATCAATGAGCAGATTGAAACAGTCCCTTCAAGTCCTGCTGCAAGACTTGTACCTGTTTGTTTTCCTTTTTGTGTGCTTGGATCTACTCATCAGTGATTTGGGGAAGAATCGGGGCCTTCATGGGTTATTGGAAATCTGTGATATCAGTTGGAACCTGAAGAATTTCACTGTGCCTGTTGGCAGTGCTGTGTTTTTCCCTGGATCGTAGAACCATAGAATGATTTTGGGTTGGAAGGGACCTTAAAAATCATCCAGTTCCAATCCCCAGACTGTTCCAACAGATCAGACTGTTTCAGAGGCAGCTGAAGCTGCCACCTCTTCTTTACCCTTGTGTTGCCCATGACATACGTGGAAGAAGAACAATGACACGTAATTTTATGTATTTCAGACTCAGATGTTGTCTTTCCTGAGTAATTCTGCTGACTGATACACTGGGTACTGTCTGGGCTATGAGGACAGTTAAATTTACACTCTTTATTTTGGAAATGATGCATTTCAGTGGGTGCAATACAGTCTGTGTCTCTCCTGGCTCAGGATTTCTTCTTTCCTGCAGCAACTTTGATATTTTCACAGAATCCCAGACTG
>NW_010302938.1:26794-40287 GCF_000700745.2 Antrostomus carolinensis | reverse complement strand
CATGGGGGAAGCTTCTGCCAGCTTCTCACAGGAACTAACCATATGTCCCCCCCCGCTACCAAAACCTTGCCATGAAAACCCAATACAAGCATCCAATCCCTATTATTAATTACCTTTCATTTAACTTCTTCCCTGTGTCATGGATGAGAGTGGAAGAACTTAAGGTCACTTAAAGAATCACCTTCAAAAATATTAGAAAAAGTTATTCTAACATGAATTTGTAAAAGTGCGACTTAACATAATTCATTAGCAAGGTTCACTACATTACTTACTACATGGAAAAATTATATAGAGGAAAAACAAAATAGAATTGGTTTAGAATTATTTACATGTGTATCATGAGAAATTATTTGGATAGGGATCAATTAAAATGGTTCACATGGGGATTACAGGAAATCAAGTCAGAACTGAGTTTAAATGATTGATACAAGGATTAGGGACAGAAAAAGGAGACCCTCCTGTTGAGTCACAAGGTTCAGAAAGGACCCCCTTGCTTTCTAAACTCCTTCTCAGAGAGGAGTGTCAATGTGGATAGATCCACTCCTAGTTCCAGACTTGATCAACGGTTTATAACTAAGGTATTACGTGTAGGGGTTTCAGTGTGGTGTTTTAACACATAATTATGTCTTTTGTTTTATTTTGTGGTAGCAACAATTTAAAGTTCACTAACACTATTATAGTAAATCACAAACTTAATCAGTTGACAATTAGGAACTTGTTAATAGTAGACACAACAACTTATTTAAAGACTTAGCAGAGTTGCCTGTGTTACATCACATACACACAAACACACGCACAGATATAGCTATAAGCATAGATATAAATATAGAGGTTAACCTATTATTAAGATGTTTATTTTACTGTGGATTATAATAGATTTTTGAGACCCAAACAATCTAGAAATGCTATGAAATTGAACTATAACAAATTACTCACACTTTTTTAGCTTATATCATCAGATGGTTACTCCCCTCATCAGTTTGTGGTAGATGGTTGTTCCCATTGTCCATTATTGGATGGTAAAAATCTACCCTAAAAGCATCCCAAATCAAAGTGTGAATAGGGGGTAGCAGCCTGCTGCCATCCTGGAGAACTCTACAGGACCTCACTTAGGATCAGTATTTATAGGGTTGCAAGACAATTGCCTTAGGTCAGTATTTTTTATTGTGGCCATTGTTCTTGTTAGATAATCTTGGCAAATTTCAGAGAAGGCTGTGATCCATGTAGGAGGGGTCTTGGGTATGTTTCCAAGGCAACAAGCTCTCCAGATGCAGTTAGGGAGTGCCTCATCACCCAATCTCGCTTTACTTGTACCTACATCAAGAAGGTACCAGGTTGCTTTGACTCACTACTCCAGCAAACAAGATCAAAAAGTGTCAGGCTGTCCTAGCCCACTGCACTTGACTGAAATGAGAACAATGTCAACTGATGTTGACAGAACAATGTCATCCATGGCAGGGGTTTGTACCACCACACCCTGCCAGCTACAGAACTGCCTCTTTGCATTACGTCTTGACCTCTTTTTCCTGCAATTAGTATTCTCATTCCATCAGCAACAGGTCATGTTGCTGCCACCTTGTGAAGGGAGCTAGCTAGGACCCTTCTTTCAGAGTGCTCAGTGATTCCTCTTACGCTCAACCTTTAGCCTTTACACTGCTGGGGAAAAAAGGTAATTGCTTCTCAACTACAGAAACTGATATATTTCCCAGTGAAAATGCTGCATTTCCAAAACTCCTCTCTTTCCTTCCTAACTAAGACTTGTTCCTCGGAAGCTGGAAAGTCAAACTGACCAGGAAACAGCACATAAATAATTCAAATATGCAAGTTTAGTCACAAGAAGACCAGAGGAGTAATGCCATAAAACTTTCTGTTGGGTGCATATAAAAATAGTAAGATCAGTATTTGAGCTATAATTTTTGTCAGCTGCTGACTGAGGTTAGACTTCACCAGGCTAGATAGTGAATAGAAAGGAGTTACAGCCCCTGTCTGTAGGACAGACAAAGGAAAAGTCATAGTACAAATCTGATTGTCTCTTCTAAAAGTGGATTTCTAATTTCCACACTATCAAGAACAGCATATTTAACAAAAGTAGCAACAGAAACACTACCTATTAAAAGACTTGCAATGCACAAAATCATAAAGACAGAAAGTTTTTATTTCTTAGTAATTATTTGAAAGAAAGATTCTGTTAGGATTTTTCAAGGCACTCTGAAGGAAATAAAAATACTTATTATTTAAAATAAATTAACTTCTAGTTTCTCATTTTAAAAAATTCCAAGTATGTATAACTCAATGCATTGAAATCTATCATTTTGCCAGGGACATTCAAGTAATCCTAGATATAATATGTTAAAACTCATACAACATATATCATTGTATAATTAATTGGTTTTGATGATGAGGAAAAGATATTTTCAAATACAGAAAATCTACCCTTAATCATATATGGCGAGGCTTCTGTTTTCCATTTTCTCTTGATAGTGTAGAAGGCACTTGGATTAAAAGCAGGAGATGGAAGAAATCACTTGCTCTTGGGTTTCCTTATTTATCAGGCTACAACTCATCAGCTAGCACTCTTTCAAACCATTTGTCACCCTCCTCCACCAAAAAAAAAACCAAACTCCCCCCCCCAAAAAAAAAAAACAAAAAAACTCAAAAGAGTTTTCTCACCAAACTCACAGAATGGAAAATTGCCCCTAAAATGCTTTTATGTCTGGGCAGACACAGATTTTCCTAGAGACAGCAGCCTGCTGCAAATTTCTATCAGAGCTGCTCAATATCACCAAGGTACCTGGGGAAGCACCTATCCCACAATTAGATATTTTTCTCACCAACACAGCTGACAGAGGAGTGTTTCCAAAAAGCAGAGGCAGGCTGTGATGGTGCCCAGACCAGAACTTCCCACCAGTGAATCCCAGAGGAACTGCTGTCATGAGCATTGCTATCCTGCTGCCTGCAGGTTTTCAAATAGTCTGGTCCATAAACTTTATCCTCTCTTCCTCCACCAGCCAGGTCTGGCATGAACTAGATTATTATGATGATTTTTTATTCTTTTTCTTCTCCTGGTGATATGAAAGAAACCCAAAGCCTTAGTCTTCTCAGCAAGGCAGGATTAATCCCACTTAACAGAAATAGAACTTCTTAGCACAAATGTAAATAATGGGTATAAAGTCCTTACTCTTTCAATACAGAGTACTAGTATTTTTCTAGTTTGAATTATTTGCACCCTCAGAGCCTGCATTTTTGAAGGAAGAATCCAAAAGGCAGCTTTTGCCTGCTTTCAAGATGTGAAGGAAAAGAAGTTGGCTTATATTTATTTTTTCTTTGAAATAACTATAACAACAAAACCAGCAACAACATAGCACACAAACCCACCTACCACACAGCAACTGAAACTTTTTACAGTCATACACACTGAACAAAACAGTCATCTCAGCTGCAACAACTGGTGTCACCTCCCAGAGACATCTCTTGTCTGGGATAGTTTAAGCTGAAGGATATTCTTGAACAAGAAATTTAGGATACCAAGAGGCTCATCATGTAAAATGTTTTGCAGTCCTAAAGGCACAGCTGCTGTGGGGCCATCTGGAGAAAGGAACATATCGCCAGTGACAATTGGCAACAGATTTGCTTACGATGCGCTCGCAGCACAGGGGGGAATTTATCAGGTTCTGAACACAAGTTTTATCTGTATCTGAAGGCTCCAGTGCTCTCATGCCACCAGGGAAATGGTAATGGTTCTATATACATATGTTTTCAGTGTAATTAGAATAAATCCTATTTTTATTCTAGCCATTTATACCACATTAAAAGGAGTAATTTTAAAAGGAAAGGAAATATGCAAGGTAGAGGATGAACAGCTCCTCCTGCCTTCCTGCCTCTTCTGTGTAAATGAGGCATGCTGTGCTCTGCTTCCTTCTGTGCTTCTATGCACAGACCCCTGCCATGTTTTGGATGGAAACAAGGCCACGGTAGAGCAAAGGGCACTGGGCATGGATCCAGCAGTCATGTGTGTTCCAATTTCTTCAGAAGAAACTACAGCAGACTGCTCTAAGGGGCAAATACAAGAAGTCAACACAGAACAGAAAGAAGTTATCAGTCCCCTGGCTCAATCAAGTCATTGCAATCCCAGTAAATTTTTTTACTTTCCCTCTGTAGAAGGACCTTCTACAACTCAATAGAAGGGGTTAATGAAGTTTCATCCCAGAAATCTCTTTACTAAGCAGGAAATGAAAGGGAGTTTACAGAAAAACCCTGATGGTCATTTGAGCTCCCGTTAATAGAATTATTTGCTGTGCTACAGCAATCTAGGACTTCTTGCACCAGCAGGTGGAAAGACAATATTCTTTATGAGTATACTATTCAGCCAAGACTCTAGCAACACAATGTTTTGTTTTTCAACATTAGATTTATTTATACTCTGAAAGGTACAAGGAGATTTTTAAAAGTTGTGGGGGAAAATGTATTGAAATCTAGAGGAGCAGGCAAATGAAGGGATAGGTTTCTTTTTTCTGAAGAGTGATTAAAAAAAGAAATGAAAAAAAAGTCATAACTCAGTGTGTGTCAAATAGGTAGTAAAAAGCTTGTGTACTTGCCAGCACTTTTCCACATCAATGATAAGGGATAAAACAAAATCATATGCTTCAGCTTTGAATGACAGTCTGTATCCATGCTGGTTAAAAGAATAATGATACAGATTCCCACACTCCTTTGTTTCTGTATCTCTAAAACTTTCTCTTGCTCTCCTGACATCCACTTTTTTCCCTTCACCAACAATCAAGAGTGCACCTTTAGCATGGAGATCAACCTAGTAATTCTCCTGACTTGGGAAGGTATCATTAGTGGTTGCCAACCTCAGCATGGGGACCTGTGAAACAGTCAAAGAGCTACTGAGGCAAGAGATCACTTCCATAACTTACTGTAATATATAAGAAAGGATTAGCATTATACTCTACTTAAAAAAATACTTTTTTAAAAAACACATTTCTGAAAACCAGTGCTTCACATCCTGATTTCAACCTTTTTTTTTTATTTTTCTTCTTTTTTCAAGATTCAGAATTAACTGGAGTGGTTTTTTTGAAGATTCAAAATTAGCTGGTAACAAAGATCTAAAAAAAAAAAAAACCAGGAAAGGGGAAAGCTTGCTCTTGAAACAGCTTTTTTTCTCTCATATGAGATGTTTAGCAACCTACTGTTAAAAGACAAACTTATTAATAATATAATCCTTTTTCATCATTATGTTCCTGCACTCCAGCAAGGAAGACTGGTAATACCCTGTTACCTTGGTAGTGAACTTCCATCTCTGAAGGGCAGAAAGTAAAATTCCTCAAATCTTAGCCTATAATGATTGCAATTAATTAGCTATTCAACTGATTTCTATAGACGGATTAGTTTTAAATAGCTGAGCACCAGAAGGAGCAATATATGACAGCTGCAGCAGCTGTGAAACAAAGTCTTGACTATATTGGAATGGCATTGAATTTTCTTTTCCTTTGGCAAAACAGAAAAAAATCCTCTGCTTTAGAGAGAGTCCCCACAGTTCGTCTAGTGGGAGCAAGACAATGGGGCTGCATGAGAGAGTGTCAATGGCCTTTCCTGATTCACAGGAAGGAATAGACTGTTCACACCATGGATGTCAGCAGCAGCAAATAAGATAACTTGTAGCCAACAAATGAGCAGAGCAAAGAATGTAAAAATACAGCGTACAGTCTTTAAATGCCACTGAATCACAGTTTAGAGTAACTACAGTGTCTAATTGACCTGCAAAGCAATAGTCCTCTAGTACTAAAGGAGAGAATAGAATGAAATTAGAGGTAAAAGTTAGTTTCTTTAAATATCAAGCTTACATGGTATCTGCTGTAAATTCTAAATAATTCATCTTTATTACATCCTACCCATTTGGCAGATTATGCTACATTACAGGATTTAGTTTTGCTTTCCCACCAAAGAAGGCTCTCCTTCCTCACATATAGGGGTAAGAATTAGTCTGTAGTAAGATCAGCACTAACCACATATTTGCTGTGTTTGCTAGGATATTTTTTAAGGTTTAAGTAAAAAAATCTTAACCTCTAGGTGAAGTAGAGACAGTATGCCCCTATATAACGTCTAAAAGCTGCCCCTGGTAAGGGAACACAAACCCCTCCAACCCTGTCTTTAATGCCTGTAAGGTATTAGTCTAAGTCACTAAGAAGTAAGCAATCTGAATTTTCATTCCACTGTCTCCTAAATGGCCAACTCACCTAGATACACTTCCCATTGAAAGGTAGACTAGTCCCTGACACAACACAATGGCTGCTTTTTGAAGGTACCTGTTTGTTGTTTATCTTTTTATAAATTAATGTGCATTAAAGTTTCTCCAAAATACCACTGGAAGAATGCTTACTCTTCTCATTTCATACATACTCATGCAGAGGACCTCCTGCTATGCTATAATATCACCAGTTAGATATAAGAACAGAACAGAGAGGAAGATCTGCCAAAATCAGATAACCTCTTCTGAAAGCATGTAAAACCAAACTGAATGAACTCAGGTGTCTGGGAAGCCTGCTTCAGAAAATTGCTGGTCTTCAGGTCATACCAGCTTCTCTATATGACAGTGATGGATGTTGCTTGTTGCAGTCTACAGCCTCATTACACTTAAAATAAACTCTCTTCTTGTACTGACATTTTTAACTCCTTTGGCAAACAGACATCAAATTACGCTGATAGACACAGAGTAAAAAAATAAAGTGCATAGTATTTGTCGCACTTGTTCAGTATATAAATAACTTCTTAAAAATAAGCATGCATTACAGTTGAGTTATATCTCATTTACTAGGATTGTAACAGTCTCTCCTGATGTCTAGCTCAGAAAGTTGATTTAGTAGGTTATTAAGTTTGCTAATTACTTAGCTAAGCTAAATTGCTTATTATCTCAGGGCAGAGGATTGTTAAGTGACCAAGGCAGTAACTTGAGACCCCTAACTTGAATTCAGATCTCAAGCCACAATGACCTCAGCTAAACTACTGAGCCTCAGTTCATCATTTGAGGAAATGCAGCTTATTACCTGCAGATTGTTAAGAACTGCAACAACTGTGTTTGATGCTGAACATCTAATACAAAGCATTTAAGATTTTCAAACACACTCATTTTAACTGAGGATCCAGTTTTTAGTGTTGAGTAAACACCTTTAGTAATCCTGTCAAAGCACATAATTGTCCAAATCCCACTAATAGTGCAGAGTCCTAATTTGAAAATATTTCAAGTCATCCGTAAAGTTTTTCTCAA
Source organism: Antrostomus carolinensis (assembly GCF_000700745.2). Classification (NCBI taxonomy): domain Eukaryota; kingdom Metazoa; phylum Chordata; class Aves; order Caprimulgiformes; family Caprimulgidae; genus Antrostomus; species Antrostomus carolinensis. Next base: position 33,020 of record NW_010302938.1, on the reverse strand, counting down.
CATAAAAGCAGCATGACCTAGCAATAACCATGGTATTATCACAGCACCATTGCAATTAGAGGGAACTTCTGGTCCAAAACCCCCTGCTGAAAGCAGGGTTAGCCACACAGACAGTTGAGGATGCTCAGGGCTTTGTCTGTTATCCATCTCTCAGACAGGAGATATCTGAGGATATGTGAGTCTCAAACAAGTATCTTATTCCTCTGTCATTTTTGCATGCAGCTTCTCACATGTTTTTAATTTTAATTAAATTCTAAGAATTTTTCCACTCATATTACTAGTCCAGAAAAACAGAAAACCTCAAAAAATACTAACTAAACAGCAGCACATGAACAAGGTTATTGCAACTAAACTGGAGAATAGTCCTAGAAAAGCCTCAGGGGGGTTCTTAGGTTTGGGTTTGTGTTTTGTGTTTTGTTTTTCCTGATGATACACCATTTAAATTCATGTTAGTTGACACATACCCTGGCCCAGTACTGTGCCCTCTGGAGGCTACTCTTGTACAGAACTTTGACCTTATGAGAAATTCTCTTATTTCAGCTATTGCACAAGTTAAAAAAATGGAAACTATAGGATCTTTTTATATTTATATTTTTATATTCAAGACATTCTGACTTTGCCTTGGCCTATGCTAAGTATCAATACGTATTCAAGGACAGGGGGCTTAGCTGTGTGTATGTATGTGTATGTTTATTCATACACTTGCTTTCTGGAGGGAGCTTCTTGGCAGTGACAAGACTGAGGTGAGAATTGTGAAGGCAACCACAGGCATCAGCCTCCTGGCAAGAAGTAGAGGAAATATGAATTAAACAAACCTTTCTGATATTCTATTACTTAATCCTTTCCACTTCCAAGCAATGAGTCAAATAACTAAACACCCCAAACTACAACAAGGAAAAGCAAAATCTACAAGAGAATAAACGTGTACAATAAATAATTACTGCTTTCTCAAGTCTGAAGTAAAGCTTTTCCAAGTTTTCCTCAGACTTCCCTAAGGACCACGCAAGGGTTGTTGGTAGATTCCTACTTCTGTAACAAGAAGTCATCCTCAGTTATGATCTACTGTTTCCCAGGACTCTGTTACACTGAAGTCGAAAGCTCTCATCCAAGCTGAAGGTGGGCCAACTTGCCCATCATCTGCTCCTGTTGGCCACTGTCCAAGCTCCACCTCCCCAGGAACACTGTTCTGCCAAGTGTCCCAAAAAAGTTTGGACTATGAGGAGTTTTATTTCCCAAGTTATGTCTGCTCTTTAGGAACTGTATATACAACATCGAGAACCTATGTACAACATTTTTTATCTTGTCAGAAATCAGTACATCCACTATTGCAAGGTATTGATTAGAATGAGGTCACCTTTGTCCCATGCAACACTGGGGACCCAGTTTCATATATTGAAGATGTGTCAAAATAATGCATGCAAATATGATTGATGTAGAAATAAATTATAAATATGATTGATATAGAAATTAATTATGTTTGAGCCATGAGTCTCTTTCATTGTCTTTCCATGTGATGTTAACAGAGAGGTCTTCTTCTGGGCTCTTCTCTCCTCTTTTAAGTTTCAGACACCAGTTTATGTACATACTACATTTGTATATAATATGTAAAGAGAGAACTATAATACAACACTACTAAAATATAATTCAATTTCCTCCAAAAAATTGAATGCAGTATATTCCTTTGAAGTAGTTCCACTAGTTTCCACTGGAAAGCAATATCAGTCATTTGTAACCTTCTTCATAAATATATCTATGCATGAAGCTTTACTCAAAGTATCATGGCAATTAGAGGTGAAATCTTCAACTTTTTGGACAATTTTAACTGGAAAATACCTCCTCCAAACAAAATTGCTTCAGTGCTAGGGTGCTTCCCCAGCATGAACCTGCTGCAATTACTGCACAGTCCTGGAAGGCTATGAAATGCAAGAAAAGCTACTATGACACGGTCGCTACTATGGGATTGTGAAATGTACCTCACTGAAAAGAGAGAAGTAGCAATATGTTTCAACAATATATTTTATTGATATAAGACAGGGAGTTTACAAAAGTTCAATGATAAATGCAATAGTGGTTTAACAAGATTAAGTGGCAAGGTACACTTGATTAATTACTGCATGGAAGAAACATAGAAATGAAAATTGAGTTCGACTCGAGTTCAAACAATTCATACAGAGACCAGAGATGCAGAAGCATAAGGAAGACTCTCTGTTGAGTCACGAGGTTCAGAGTAGATCCTTTTACCTTTTAAATTCTTGATGGATCCTAGGTACAGCTAGATCCAATCTTAGTCTCAAACCTGGTCAACAGATAATGTCTAATGGAATTTTCTACACAAAGTTTATAATAATTAATATTTAATAACTCCATGGATTAGTAGTAATGTTTCATTAGTATTAATTCAGCATGCTATTAGTCACTTACCAAAGATATGTCATTGGTAATAGATCTCTGTGCCTTGAGCAGCAACATTGACAGGTGTCCCCGCTCAAGGGGAAGATCTTTGCTATGCAGCCACACAGTCTAGCAGGGAGAGCTCAAAGAAAACTCACTTAGGCTGTCATATTTATGGAGTAAAGTGGTTGTCTCATAGACAAATTACAGACTGTGGAAAAGGTACCCATGAGACTCCCTGTACCCACAACTTTTTTCATTCTTTGATAAATGAGTCTTGGAAAAGCCACCTGCTATTCATGTGTTAATTGCATGATCAGTGTTCCAAGTTCATATGCATTGGTGCTCACTGTGGAGATGAAACCCACTCCTTTGTGGGTTTCAGAGAACACATTGAAACTAGAGGAGTTTGTGAGCCGTCTATGGCTCAGGCCTTTACCTCCTTTGGAGCTTGTACCACACTATTGCTAATTTGGTTAAGGGGTCGACTACATCCACCACAGGGACATTTGAATCAGCAAAACAGGTTCTGTGTTATTTGAATAGCTTAACTTAAAATAAGTGAACATGTCAATGGAGTTGCACTGAAGTAAAGTATAGAAATGGATAGATCACTGGACTGGAATGCCAGAGAGCCAGTTTTTATTCTGAACTTCTCCACTGGCCTGGTAGATAACCTTATATTCATTATCCAGCCTTTCACAGCTTCCTCCTACTTCTTCTGTGTGTAGTCTGAACAGTAGAAAGAAAAATATTCTTCTGTTAAAATTTCACAGTCATACTACCTGAAAATGAGGAAATCTTCAAGTTAATTATATATTTTCTACAGAATTGTCCCAGACTGATTCTTGTCAGAAGAGGCCTCCATTCAGAAAATAGTAACAATTACGTGTTTTCAAGTAGATACAAATAGCAATACACAAGATGGATCCTGTTGGTCTTATTAGTTGTTAGCCCAGGCTATTAGTTAATTTATAAAGGATTTTAAATTAATTCAAGTTTATAATTTTATTTATGCATTACTCTTTGTGGTTTATTTTTTATAATTAAAAGATAAAAATTTGAACATTGTTTTGCCAAAGGCCTCTTAGATCAGATATTTCAGAAAAACAACTAAGCCACATTACCTTGCTTCATTTATATAATGGTAAATGTATAATTAACTCTTTTGTTCTGAAGGGAGGCCTGAATTCTTTATTTATTACCAACATTACCTAAGGATAATAATTTCTTCATAAGACCATTATTATGTAGGATAATTATCATTTAAAATAGCCACTTGAAAATCAGTTTAGAGCAATTCAGTTGGCCAACTATGTGAATTACTGGAGAAGCTAGATGGAGCATAAAAAACCCATTTTAAATATTGAAAAATAGAGGATCTAATTTTTATTTGCAGTATTGTTTGCTTTTTGCCTAGCACAGAGGAAGCTGAAATGTATTTTGAAAGCTGCTTATGGGTGAAACAACAGCCCCTTGTTAACATACAAATTTTTCCTACGAATTTCAGGATATGCAGTTACAAAACCATTTTGGTTTAATGCAATTGAATTTAAGAGTACAATATCCAACACAGAGACTTTCATCCCTGACAGTGGTCAGCCGCAGATGTATAATAGAGATATATCTTCCCTCTTTCTACATAACACCTTGATTTATTAAATGGTGCTGATTCAAGAAATACAACAGCATGTTTAACTTCCTGTGGTGTGTTAGCCTTGGCTAGCAGCCAAAATCCCACCCAGCTGGTCACTCACTCCCCCTGCCTAGCTGGACAGGGGGAGTAAATAGAAAAAGTAGGAACAATAAAGCTTATGTGTCAAGAAAAAAAAATGCAAATTGCCTACCTGTTACCATTGTGGGCAAAGCAGATGCAACTTGGGGAACATTAATTTAACTTCCTGCCAAATAAAATAGATTTGGGTAGTGAGAAACAAAGACAAACACTAAAATACCTCTCCTTCCTCCTCTCCTGGGCTCAACTTCTTCCACGCAGACTCATCTTCCCTGTGAAAAGGGCACAGGTTAACCCCTGATGTCTATTGAATACTCTTTATAAAAGACATTTACTTTCTGCTACCTTCTCCAGGTTGGAGAATCCTAGTCTGTTTAACTGCTCTATACTTTTGATCACAATCATTGCCATTCTCTTAATCTTTTTCTGTTATAATACATCCTTTTTAAAGTGGGACGGACTGTAGAGGCTCGAAGTATTCAAGATCTGGGCATATGGTAGATTTAAATAGCAGCATAATTGCCTTCTTTGTCTCCTTATAACTTCTAACCGAGTCACTTTTTTGATGATTTCTGAGTACAATCATCCTGTGTCAGCAGCTGCTGAAACTATCACACTCACAGACGTCATTCTTCAGCAATAACAACTCATCACTCTTCAGATAACACTAGAAGTGTTCTTTTCACACTTGTATTATATTTCTTTTATCTACACTGAACTTTACCTTGTAAAATTCTGGGGTTTTTTTCCTACAACTACTCCATGCTACTCATTGCACATGGTTTTTATTGACACTGTCACCAAAATATTGCAAAATCGTTCACAATTGTGTTGACTAGGAGAGATCGGACACAAATTTCACTTCTTACTATCTACCATGATACAGTTGAAGATGGTAGCAGCTTTTTATTATCCCATTGCCTTTGTATCTCTTTATGGAGGAAAATACTAAAATTGTCTGCTTAATGCAAAATAGTTTTGTAAATGCTGTGCAAAGGTGGTACAATCTGAGCTAAAAGATGTACTTTTTTTAAGAAATATCAGATTTATAACTTTTTCTCAGTGGGACAAGCATGACTAGATAGTATACTGTAACACCTTATAGAAAGGCCACCAGCATCACAATTTCTATCCCCATGTGTGAGCGCTGTGACTATCACACCATCTTCCAGTTTATCATTAAACTTTCCTCACTAATGTCAAAAAAATTTTTTCCTCTTTGTTTTGGGGGGTTTTTTTTAAGAATTCTACCATTTTTCTCGTATTTTCATCGCCTCTGCTCTGCCCTCAGGTAATAATGAGACACAACCACTTACATCCATAAAAAGCTGTTATTAGAGCTTCCACTTTTCATAAAGCATCATTCTTGTTAAAGTTTGGCTCGCAGGCAATGCTTCACCTTTACAGCTGCATCAGGCTTTTAACTCAAGTTAGAAGGAAAGAAAGTAATTTCATTATTTTTAGGCTCAAAGTAGAGCAATTGTGTTGGCTTTCCACACAAAGAAAAAGTTAACATAAAAACACATGGCATAAAATTTCTGCAGACAAATATTTCCCAATGGTTTTTCTACAGGGTTGGATTTCTCCAGCATGTTCTGCCAGAGAAAGAGTTGAATTTTAGACGATGAAATAGTGCAGCAGCGTAGCACTTCCAAATCTAATTCTGAGTAGGAGACAAGCAACTTCTACTACAATCAAACTTCAACATCCTGACTGTTTCCAAACTCCTACATGAAAAGTTAGCCCTGGGGTTGTTCAATAAGGAGAAGTGCAAAAGTCCTGCACCTGGGGAGGAACAGCCCCAGGCTCCAATAAATGCTGGGGGCCACTCAACTGGAAAACAGCTTTGAAGAAAAGGACCTGGGGTTCCTGGTAGACACCAAGCTGAACATAAGCCAGCATGATTCCTTTGCCACAAAGAAGGTTATCAGTTTCCTGGACTTATAGAATCACAGAATTATAGAATGGTTTGGGTTGGGAGGGACCTTAAAGATCACCTAGTTCCAACCCCCCTGCCATCAGCAGGGACACCTTCCACTAGACCAGGTTGCTCAAAGCCTCATCCAACCTGGCCTTGAACACTTCCAGGGAGGAGCAGCC
>NW_010302938.1:0-26433 GCF_000700745.2 Antrostomus carolinensis | reverse complement strand
GGTGGGGCCTTACGAGAGCGGAGTAGAGGGGCAGAATCCCCTCCCTCGACCTGCTGCCCACACTGCTCTTGATGCAGCCCAGGACATGGTTATTGGCCTCTGGGCTGCAAACACACATTGCTGGCTCATGTTCAGTCATGTTCAGACTTCATTAGGGCTGTTTAGCCTAGAGAAGAGAAGGCTAATTGAGGATCTGATCAATGTACATAAGTACCTGAAAGAAGAGTGCAAGGAAGACTGAGCTCTTTTCAGTTATGTCCAGTGATAGGACAATAGGCAATGGGCAAAAACTGAAACACAGGAAGTTCTGTCTGAACATCAGGAAACCCTTTTTTACTGTGAGGGTGACCTAGGGCTGGAACAGGTTGTCCAGAGAGGATGTGAAGTCTTCATCCTTGGAGATATTCAAAAGTCATCAGGATGTGGTCCTGAGCAACAGGGTCTAGGTGTTCCTGCTTGAGCAGGAGGGTTGGAGCAGAAGACTTCCAGAGGTCCTTTTCAACTCAACAATTCTGTGATTCTGTGGTTCTGGGTTAACAATAACTGGAAGAGTTGGTATGAAATTTAGGGATGGGAAAATGAAAGAAAGAAAAAAAACTTGCTGCTCCTTCCCTAACCTTCTTTAGTAAGTAAATAGGGTGTCTGAAACAAATAACATTCCACTCACGAAATTGCTGTCTTTTATGATCAACTCAGGCACACAACTTATCTAGGCACCAGATACAGGTCAACTAGCTAGGCCAAAGATTGACACCTTAAGACAGCAGACAAAATACAAGAGAACACTGTGAAAGCAGGTTCTCAATTATGGGGTAGTGGGAGAAAGCCAAACTTTTTGTACTGGACAGTTGCCAAAAATATGTGTGATATTGTAAAAACAGATTAAATACAAGATATTCTTCTTCTGCAAACAGAGCAAATCCAAAGGAAATCAAATTGGTTTTTCTGAGTTATCTAATCCTCAGTATTAGAAAACAGCCTCTGAAGACAACATTATCTATTAGTCTTACAGAAAATTTCCAAAATTATATATTGACAATATTCAGTTTTCTTCTGAGGAATGAATTTAATCTACTGAAGGCTTACTGATTTTCCATAAAACATAATACATAATAGCTTGAGAGCAATCACTTTGCTCATGATCTTGAGAAGGATGGACTTTGACTTCAAATTTTGTGTCAGGCATTGGATAAGTAAAAACCAGCAGAAGTTAAAAACTATTTTAATTGCCCTCCTCATGTGCTTCATTGCAAAAAGTTTAGAATTATTTCTTCATCTTTAGGACATTGATAATCTACTGAATGAGTAAAAACAAAGGGATGGAGAGAGAAGCAAGCAAAGAAAATAAAGTATTATGAAAGATTTCCTTACACCGGCAGAAATATTTCTAAAGCTGGCACTCAATGGTGCTTGCTTTTTAAAGCTTGCACTCATTGGATAATGAAAACTGTAATTATTTTAGTTAGTAATTTAAGGTATTGAGCTGGCTTAAGGATATTTTTGTTTTTCTCATTCAGCCTTTTTACCTTGAATAATTTGCTTGGCTGTTCTAATGCCATCTGTGTTGTGAAAAAGGAGATAGCCAAAACTTTGGCTCAATTGATAACATGCTTTCTGTTCAAGGCACTCAGTGTTCTTAATTAACTTGCTGCAAGACCCATACATCACCATTTGGAGATTATTAAAGGAGAAGGAAAAAGAAGAAAACTGAAGGACGGCAGCTTTTTATCCTCCTTTAATGAGATTTCTGCTCAAACCTTTAGAAAACCTTTCTTTTTCTTTTTAATGGATTCAGAGTTCCAGCATAGCATATTTTGATCAGTTGACTTAAAATAATTCTGATTCACCAAATTTCTTATCATAAGAGCCAGCACAGATAGCCACAGACAGAAGCATAGCTGGAAATCTATGATCCTGCTGCAAAACTTCCTTTAATACCAGGCCCCAGGACAGTACAAGCTCACTGATTCAAAGAATTTGGGTAGTTACAATTTGGTAGCCAAAGATGTTTTTTCCTTAACTGAGGCATAGATGAAGAGAAATACAATCTAAGAGATAAAAATACTCCCCCAGCTTTTTCTGACTATACAGACTACAGACTTTTCTTCTTATGGTATTCTTAAAATAAAAGGTTGCATTTAAGACTGTCCAGTTACAGATAGAAAGAAAATGAACAACAGTTGAGAAAACGGTACTTGCTTCTCTCTGCCTGGTTACTGTGATTGAGTGTTTTACACTGGAAAGTACTACTCAACTGGGAAAGGCTAAATTGGATTCTAATGTAATCAGAAAATATAGATTCAGATAAGGCGTATGCAACTCACGTCCTTGCAAAAGCATTGTTAGTTCAACTAAACTCACACTCTTGCAATGACGTTGCAAATCCTGACCAAGCTATAGCAGATCTAGACCTTCTCTAGATTGTGCTATCAGCCAAATTCATCAAGGAAACAGTGACCTGCATCCGTTGCAGGTAAAAGGAAGAAATGGAAAGTCAGCTGAAGCAGAAATAGAATCCTACCCCCAGACCTTTAAAAAATTAATTCCTGTTGATCCATTGACTTGTTAGAAAATAAAAGGCTTAGGTGAAGGATTCTTCTCTCAAATTAAAATAGAGTAATTCTGTACTGTAAAGAGAGTGTTTGGTATCCACAGAAAAAGAAAAAGAATGAAAAAGTAATCTGAAAGCATGAAGCTCACATAATGGTCTTTGCTCCACACTTCATAAAACTTGCACTGGTGAAGGTAAAGTTGACCCTCCACTTGTCTGCAGGCTGCACATTTACACTGAGGACTTGGGGAAATTTTTGTTTTCTTAAATATCAGCTAGCAATTTCTCTTTCCTTTGCTCAGCAATCACTTAACAATCACATCTTTCTTCTTCCTGCTATATAACCATACCAACTGCAAAAAAGAAATTGGTGCACACAAGGTGGACTGCTCTTTCTCCCTGCAACATAGAAATACTAAGTGATTATATTGCACAGGTTTACTATGAAGAATCACTTACAAAAGAGAGTGAGGTACCCCTCCCCTCTCAACTGTCAGATCACTTTTAAACCTACCCACCCCAAACTATCAGGCAGATTTTGTGTATGTAAACTGAATGTTAATGATATTGGAAGTGAAAAGAGAGAAAAAGATGAGCTGCAGATAATTAATCCATTTCTATACATATTCAAAACAAGAAGATGCAAATCAGGAAACTAATGTCTTCTTCAGGCTTGTGTTAAAGTCTTGAATAGAGCATGGATTGTATCATAAACAGGAAATTCTAAGTGCTTTCCTAGTGGACACCATTCCAACTACTTTGATCTGAATGGTTGGACTTTGTGGAAGGGAAAGCAATTCAAAAGGAAAACAGTTCATCAACCCCTTCAGGTTTGTACTTCTCCCACCATGAGAGACCCTTGGAAACCTCAGATGTTTCAACCACATTATATGAAGTTATGTGTAAGTAAAAGCAACAACCTGCTTTTAGAAAGCTTGCAGTTCACCAAGGAAAGCTCTCTCTTTTTGTGGTGTGAATCAGTGCAGCCTTGGATGTAATTTTGAGGCAACTACTCAGGACTGTGCTACACCCTAACCAAGTCAAAGACATTTATCTAGCTTTACTTTTTTTCTATTGCAGTTGTAATGACAGCTTTTCAGAAACAGGCCTTACAAAGTTATCTATCTGGCACCAGTTGGCCTAATAGCTGGATTTGCTGCACTTTTTTTTCTTTAACCACATTTTCCTCTTAGTGAGGAAACCACAGCTATACTTAGCATTCAGCTCCACTCCTTTCACCTTGGGGTGAAAGACTGTCTCAACGCATATGCCTATTTATTTCAGCTTTCTTCATCTGGTGACCTCTGGAAGAGAAGGCTTGCTGTGCAGAACAGCATGTACCAAAACTAAAAAAAGTAAAAGCACACAGCTTTGTTCATGCAAAGATCTTCATTCCCTTGAGTATTACTCTCATTCACAGAACTGAATATTGTTTGAAGCTGGCCCCAAAATGAGACCAAAAATCACTTAGATAAATAGACGGGAAAAGGCTATCCAGTCACACTCTCACTTTTACAAGCACAACAGCACAATTCTCTCAAGTGTCTCAGTGAGAAATAGGAACATTTCAAAGTCAAGCAAGAAAATGTCTGTCATTTGATCTGCTGGGCTGTCCAGAGGTCAATGTTTAATGGTTAGGTTGGAACAGTGACAACTATGTGTGTTCATCTTTGGGCAAGAAAAAAAACTTGTGCTACTACCTATCATGTACCCCATTCTTGGTTTTGGGTGGTTTTTTTGTTTATTTGGTTTTTTTCCACTTTTCTCCAAGACAGTGAAAGCAGCTCAAGTAAAACCCCAACTTTTTAAGGCATTTCACAGTACGCCTTCAGGATTTCTAATGCTTGATTATTTAAAAATGGAAGTTCTCAGAAAACATATAGCACAGTTGCTGAACTTGCCTCAAAACACATTTGTTTTGTGGTCCTAAATATTGAAGAGTAAAAAAAGAAAAACCAATCAATTTAACCATTGTCCACTGCTTTTTGTACAGAACACTGATGGGGACAGGGGAAGACAGAGAAACAGTATTAATTGTTCGTGCACTCATATTTCCCATTCCCATGGTATTTAAGTTTCTCAGGGTCTCTGAATTCTCACTTTTCCAGGCTTAGCGTAGCTGCAAAGAGTTGAATGAGATTATAGCATCCAGAAATAAGGAATGTAAGCCAGTTTTGGATTTGGATGTGTATATACAGGGAAAAGGATGAGAGCAGAAAACAGTCAAATCAGCAGTGAATATTTCTCCTTTTACTCTGTTTTAGGACAGTGTTAAAACTCAAGATTTTTTATTGTGTTTTGAATTATAGTTCCATGTTCTGATGGAGGACTATAGAAGAACACATGAATGAAAGATCTGGGCACAGACTGAACAAACTGAAACGCAGGAGGTTTCATCTGAACATTAGGAAACAATTTTTTACCATGAGGGTAATCGAACACTGACACAGGTTGCGAGAGGATGTGGAGTTTCCATCATTAGAGACATTAAAAAGCTGTCGGGACATGGTCTTAGGCAGCCTGCTGTAGGTCAATTTGAGAAGGGCAAGGGGACCAGATGACTTCCAGAGGTCCCTTCCAACCTCAACCACGCTGTTATTTTCTTGTTCTGTGACTCTGTGATGTGAGCCTCTTAAAAAGTAAGTAAATTAAGGTAAATATGAACAGTTCTATGAGTAGTTTCCAGGACTGTCCTTATTTAGGTGCTGTGAATTAGGTACTAGGGGTCAAAGAGGATAAAGTTGTGTAAAAAAGACTGTTAAGGAAGACCAGTTTCATTAAACTGATGGGCTTTTTTTTTTTTTTTGAGAGTCACTATACCTTTTGAAGTATGTACCATTTTTTCTTAGTGAGAAAATCATGTCAGATACCACAAAAAATAGTGATCTTTCTAAACAGGCTAATTTTCTCATAATAACACAGTCTAGGGTTAGAAACAGAAGCATCTTCTCATGAACAATAATATTATTAAAAAACCTGAAAAAATTTGCAACACATGTAATTCAGTTGAATAATCTTAGTAGTTTAAACATTTACTGATTAAACACAAACCAATCTTCAGACATCAAATACAGCAAAAGAGAAATATATATAATTTGGCACTAACATTACAGAAGCTGGAAAGACAAAACAATTCCTTATAATGCAAGACATGAATTAGCTGTTCTTTCAACAGTGAACAGTGAGAATTCAGAATTGGAACTTAAAATATGACTAATTTCAGGTGCAAAAGATAAACAACCAAGTTTTTAAAAAAGAAACAAAATATTCTGTGTCCTTCCGTATCCTACGCTGCTAACAAACATGTTTGAAAAGCAAGCAGTTTGAACCAGACTATTTCAAATCATTATATATTTGCATTCTGAGATTCTTATACACTTTCTCTGGACAACCAGTATCAAAACAGGCCTATACCTTTACACTGTTTCTAGTACAGGTACATTGTAAATGTTAAGGCTGAGCACTAATGAGCTCATTGACATACAAGTGGTGATACAGAGCCAGAAAAATTGTTAAGAATAAAGACATAGAGTAAGCAGATGAGAAAAAATTGACAGTAAAAACAAGAATGAGATTCTTCTTTAGGAAGCATCAGTGTCTAATTCTGAGAAGATAAGCTCTCACTTAGCACAGAACAAGAATGCAGTGTGAAAGACTTCCCTGGGTCATATTTTCCGTGTACAGAGAGTGTATTGAGCACTTCTGCACTGACACTCCTTTTCTTTTCTGAAATGTCCTGCTGTTCCTTTTAGCCTGTCTTCCTAAAGCTACTGTAAACTTCTTTCCCCAGTAAAGGATCTTAACCAATAGCAAAACCCTATAGAATATATTATTGTACAGCCAGTGGTCTGAATGTCTTTGCACAGCAGTTGTATGTATGGTTCCTGATGACTTCCTTGGTTATTCCTACTTTAACTACTCAGCAGCGATGATCTTGCAGCCTTGTTTACTACAGAGGAAATATGATATCACATGACACTAAGATATTATCTTTGCATACCAATGATGATTAATGGAAGAAGGAAAAAGAAGGAATTTTTTTTTTTTTTTTGTGATGTCCATTCAGCATATATTCAGGAGCAGTCTGCCAAAAAATTAATATTTTGCATAGATTTTGGACCACAAAGGAATATTTGACAGACAGTTTGCAATTACACATCTAGATCTTCTCCAAATGTAATGAAGAACAAAGTACTCCATAATGGCATGTGCTGTATCATGAACTCAGAAAGGACACAAATCTACTGCTATGAAAAGTAACCTATTGTTCTATCAATCAATTGCAACTCTTCAATTAATTTCCATAGAAGATAATTTGTTAATTGCACTCAGGGTCATGGATTAAGGAAAAAATCTGTGCACAGCTTGCTGCAATTCGTAGGGAATGTAAGAAAGGCATCCGTCAGCAGTCTATCTACCTACCACCATCTAGGCTCAAGCAAGTGAGCATTTTTTTTTTCTTAAGGAAAGTGAATATATACCTTGTTTATATTGGGTTAGTGTAAATATAGTGAAAGTCTCTGCCATTTGTCAGCAATTAACAGAAAGAGATTTGAACTGGTAGTTTGTACAGAGATGCTGTCTGCAGGTACCTCATAGGCATAAATTTGAAATCAAATGATGAAAATATTGCAGGAAAAGCTCTGTCAAGTTAATGAAGGCCAAAGTGGTTTGGGAGTTTTTTCTTCCCTCTTTTTTATTATTTTTTTTCTGTAATTACTTGAGATTCTGTGGTGGACTTTCACAATACATAAGTAAAACACTGTATTAGTCATACTGAGTAGTTATCATGGTACATTAACAAGATTATACTTTCACAAGACAGTAAACATAAGACCAACTGAAGAGAAAATTCTAATCAGCCTTGCATTGTGCTACAAGGTTTAATTTTAGTCAAGGATCTAAAACTGTTTATATTGCAGGCTAAGCAATAAACACAAAACCAAAAATGTAGAATAGGCCCAGGGGCTAGTTCCAATTTATATTGTAGGTCCACAGGTCCCTACTCCTTTTGAGGTTTAGTGGAGCACATTCCATTTTAAGAAAGGGAGTAATCCCTTTAGAACTGATGGGTCTGTTTCAAAAGTACTTTAATATTATTCTAGGTTGAAGCTTATGGTTTCCTTCAAAATGCATATGAATCTGCTAAACATCTTTGGGTATGAAATCTTTGCAATTAATCCATCAATTTAATGTACATTTCCTTTTCAATCGTAATGTATATTGGAATGGAATTATAGGCAGCTAGGTTTAATTATCTAATCTAGGTTTAATTATCTAATTATATAAAGACCTAGTTATTTTATGTACAATTGCCATGATCAGTAAAGAGTCACCAAAAATTCATTACCATTTGTAAAATCACATCTAAATGCCTACATTTCAGAAAGATATTCAGCATCTCACACATCTTACCAATGAGAAATCATTATAACTTAGATTTCTACAGCATTTCATAGTATTTAGTATTGCTCACTGTTTCCTACAATGGGACATGAAACTAGCTACTCTCATAAGGGAAGAAGGTGAATCTGCATTTTAAAGCCACCTGGACTTACCCACAATTCTGCCATATTACTGCCATGTGTTCAAGCTGCATGTATTGATAATGTTGTGAATTCATTCAGTAGTAAAAACCAGAGCCTCCAGCCCGTGTTCTAAAAAGAGCACTAAGATATGTCTTCTTTCCAAGTAAATTATTATTTATTTTTATTGAAATTCTCCTGTGACAGCCTAGCAATTCAGATTACCCCAGGCATCCCTTTTCCTTTTAGGACACCGAAAGATATAAAGGGAGAAGGAAAGGGAGGAAGAAAGGGAGAAAGAAAGGGAGAAAGAGAGAGAGAAAGAGAGAGAGAAAGAGAGAAAGAGAGAAAGAGAGAAAGAGAGAAAGAGAGAAAGAGAGAAAGAGAGAAAGAGAGAGAGAAAGAGAGAAAGAGAGAGAGAAAGAGAGAGAGAAAGAGAGAAAGAGAGAAAGAAAGAGAGAAAGAAAGAGAGAAAGAAAGAGAGAGAGAAAGAGAGAGAGAAAGAGAGAGAGAAAGAGAAAGAGAGAGAAAGAAAGAGAGAAAGAGAGAAAGAGAGAAAGAGAGAAAGAGAGAAAGAGAGAAAGAGAGAAAGAGAGAAAGAGAGAAAGAGAGAAAGAGAGAAAGAGAGAAAGAGAGAAAGAGAGAAAGAGAGAAAGAGAGAAAGAGAGAAAGAGAGAAAGAGAGAAAGAGAGAAAGAGAGAAAGAGAGAAAGAGAGAAAGAGAGAAAGAGAGAAAGAGAGAAAGAGAGAAAGAGAGAAAGAGAGAAAGAGAGAAAGAGAGAAAGAGAGAAAGAGAGAAAGAGAGAAAGAGAGAAAGAGAGAAAGAGAGAAAGAGAGAAAGAGAGAAAGAGAGAAAGAGAGAAAGAGAGAAAGAGAGAAAGAGAGAAAGAGAGAAAGAGAGAAAGAGAGAAAGAGAGAAAGAGAGAAAGAGAGAAAGAGAGAAAGAGAGAAAGAGAGAAAGAGAGAAAGAGAGAAAGAGAGAAAGAGAGAAAGAGAGAAAGAGAGAAAGAGAGAAAGAGAGAAAGAGAGAAAGAGAGAAAGAGAGAAAGAGAGAAAGAGAGAAAGAGAGAAAGAGAGAAAGAGAGAAAGAGAGAAAGAGAGAAAGAGAGAAAGAGAGAAAGAGAGAAAGAGAGAAAGAGAGAAAGAGAGAAAGAGAGAAAGAGAGAAAGAGAGAAAGAGAGAAAGAAAGAAAGAAAGAAAGAAAGAAAGAAAGAAAGAAAGAAAGAAAGAAAGAAAGAAAGAAAGAAAGAAAGAAAGAAAGAAAAAGAAAGAAAACTCACAGATAAGACATTTGTAGATACCTCCTTTTTTAAAAAAAAAAAGTTTTGTTCTTATTGGAAAGGTTTTGAAACTAAAAAATAAAGTCCTTTAGGTTCAGGACAGTATTTCGTTTTGAGCTTTAAGCTAAACATATGGCAAAACGAATATCCAAAACCTAAACAATAACCAAACTGTTTTGCAGGTAATTCAGGTATTTTAACCTACTGTTTTCGGGAATTAGTCAGTGATTCGGTAGGCATTTCTAAGTGTTCTTTGAGTTTCTAAACTTGTCTTAGAGCCTTCCTTGGTTGGAGTAATATTTGAAAACCATGTTGAAGTAACATTTGAAAAAAAAAAAAGAGTTATTGCTTGTCCTTTCCCAGTTAAAAAACAAAGGGGGGAAAAAAAAAGGGAGAAAAAGAAACTGAGCTTACTGTGGACCATATCTGTGTTAGTCTGGATGCCATCAGCAAACAAAACTTTGCAAGATATTTTCTGAGAGTCATTTAAATCCCATCAGCATACACTACCCAGATTCAAACAAACTGTGATCAAGTTAAAAGTAGAAGGAAAATTAGAAACTTTACATTATGTAGGCATTATAAGACCACATTTCTGACTAACTCCAGACAGTTTGGAAGCAGTTACTCATTACAGTGAGTTAAGAAACTGAAATATTTCAGTGAAAGAAATTCCTTACAAGCTCAGCCATTTTGTGTGTGATTTTATTCCAGTCTAAATATAAGTGTTTGGGCAGTCACCTTCCTACAGGATTTGAAAATGTGGTTGTACAAAAAACAAGTGGAATTTAGGCAATCTTCAGCCTCATTTAAAAAATTACACATATTCTGTAGACTCCATCTCCTTCTATTACTGTTATTCGTAGCAGTAAGTATAAGTTGACCTGTGGAAGCAGAGCCTAAATTAATTATTCAAGCTGTTTCAAAATGCTTAATCACAAGGCAAATGGAAGAGCTACTGCTTATGAATGGGATTATGTACAAGATACATCAAAAATACCAACGGATTTGTTGCTTGTGAGATGTTGTTTGAAGTGAAACATGGGCCACAAAAGCTGATTAGCATATTTTAAGTCATATATAAATCTTTTCTATACTGAAATTACAATAGGAGCACAATATGCTGTCCATGATCTCTCCTGTAGACTTTGACTGTTTTCCATTGAGAAATAAAGTCTTGAAGAAGTCTTGTATTTATTTCCTTAATACTGCAGTGCTTTCTTAACTAGATATATCTGGAATTCTTCTTCCAGTATTTATTTTACATGCCTTCTGTCAGCCCAATAAAATCCAGAACAGGATTGTACAGAGCAGTACAAGCACTGAAAATAAATACATTCTCCAAAAAACTCATAAACACAGTTCTGCTTTGAGTTAGAATAGAGCACAGTCCAATCTGTATTTCACCCAGGATGAGGCTCTGCAAATGTAGCTGCAGCTGTTAGATGTCAATAGGTTATTATAGAAATCACAAGAGTTGAAAGTCAGTTTACTATTGTAAACAATAATCTACAATATGTCAGAAGAATAGAGGGAGGGGAAAAATCCTTAGAGAAATACTTGAACATCTAATGTCCTTCATACAGCATTAATTAGAAATAATTCCTGCAGTAGTAATACATTTTTAGAAATGCTAAAGATGCCAAGTGCTTGTTACTCAAATTAATTCTGTCAATTTTTTAAGACTAACAGCAGCTACAGAAGTAGGTATTTCCCTGCAGATATCCTTGGGGAACAAACACTTAAACTCATCACCTCCATTTGGTGTCTACGTGCTACTCACAACATTAACAGGAGCTATAGGCAGTTCAAATACGTGACCTTAGTCTAACTGGCCACCTGACTCTACTTATAAACTCTTGGATTTCCCAGTAGTGCTGGTCACTATATCACCATTAATTGTGTATCAGGAGAAACAACACCTTTATAATAATCTGATATCTGCAGAGTCTGAAACTCTACACTGAAAATCATTAAAGACAGAGAAGTGACATATCCTAGACTTCTGCTTGCTTGGATTCTGAATTATCTTTGTAGTTTGCACTATTTCTAAAGTTACTCATCCATTAGAAATATTTTTTTTATAACCTTAAAGTGAATGCATTGCTGGAGCAGCCTGACATCCCATGCTTCTTGATCTGTTTTTAGGTTGATGGATAGTGTCCTTAGAACCCACCAAATGAACTGCAGCTCTGTTGTTATTAGCCATCCCTCATACTGATAAGATGATTCTTCAAGATGAGTATCAGGCAAGCATATCTATATGTCCATGTATTTCTATAAGCAGCAGTATGGTCTGTGCTCACTTGATCTTGGTGACAAATGATCATCATTACTGAATACTCCTTTCTGCTAGTTTTGGAAGAAAAAGATTTGCATCAGGTGTAATTAAGCTGTATAATGAGAGTGGGATGATGTAACTGGCACAGTGGCCACTTTTCCAACACATTGCACCTAGTCATCTGCAACACTCTCATTATCAGCTAGCATTCTCAATCCTAGCAATCATGCTACTATAACAAAATACAATTGATATTAAACCAAATTACTCTTTCAAGGGAGAAGGAAAAAAGATGTTTTCACAGTGACTAAGCCAGAAGAGAAACATACATTTATTATGGTCATTTCCTTTCTGTCTTCCATATTTCACTTTAAGTTATTTGTAATCCTGCAGGAAAAAGTGTCAATTCACCAATTACTGGCACGGGTAAAATAGACTCAACTTTGGGAAGTTAATTTAATTTATTACCAATCAAACCAGAGTAGGATTATGAGAAATTAAACCAAATCTTAAAACATCTTCCCCCTACCCCTCCCTTCTTCCCGGGCTTAACTTCATTCCCTATTTCTCTACCCCCTCCCCCCCAGCGGCACAGTGGGACAAGGAATTGGGGTTACGGTCAGTTCATCACACGTTGTTCCTGCTGCTCCTTCCTCCTCAGGGAGAAGACTCGTTCCCACACACCACCACCTGTCCCTCTCATGGGAGAAAGTCCTCCACGAGCTCCAGCATGGGTCCTTTCCATGGGGTGCAGTCCTTCAGGAAGGGACTGCTCCAGCGTGGGTCCCCCACAGGGTCACAAGTCCTGCCAGCAAACCTGCTCCAGCCTGGGCTCCTCTCTCCACGGGGCCACAGGTCCTGACAGGAACCTGCTCCAGCATGGGCTTCCCACGGGGTCACAGCCTCCTTCAGGCATCCACCTGCTCCGGCATGGGGTCCTCCATGGGCTACAGGTGGTCATCTGCTCCACCATGGACCTCCATGGGCTGCAGGGGGACAGCCTGCCTCACCATGGTCTTCACCAAAGGCTGCAAGGGAATCTCTGCTCTGGTGCCTGGAGCCCCTCCTCATCCTCCTTCACTGACCTTGGAGTCTGCAGAGTTGTTTCTCTCACATCTTTTCACTCCTCTCTCCTGCTGCAAATGTACAGGTTTCTTTCCCTTCTTAAATATGATGTTTCCACCGTCACAGAT
Organism: Antrostomus carolinensis; assembly: GCF_000700745.2. Lineage (NCBI taxonomy): Eukaryota > Metazoa > Chordata > Aves > Caprimulgiformes > Caprimulgidae > Antrostomus > Antrostomus carolinensis. The sequence goes on along the minus strand of NW_010302938.1, from coordinate 13,604 downwards.
GGACTCAGCCTTGGCCAGTGGTGGGTCTGTCTTGGAGCCGGTGGCATTGACTGTGGAGGAACTGGGGGAAGCTTCTGGCAGCTTCTCATCAAGAAGTCACCCTTATGCCCCACCACTACCAAAACCTTGCCATGCAAACCCAACACAGACTCAGAAGGGTTCACTAGCCCTACTTTACCTTCCCAAAAATGTTATTTGTTGTTGGGCAAAGGTATGCAACTCAATTAAAAAACCTAGGCTTAATCTGAGATGAAAGACAAATTCAAAGTTCTTTTACTTCTCAAGGCCTTTCTGAGTGGCTCACTTAGAGTAGATGAAAAGCCCAGCTAAACACTGAACAGGCTTATTTTAAAGGAAGTGTCCTGATGAGTTTGACAAATACCCTGTGTATTTTTTCTCTGGCTTCTCCATGAAAAATTATTACATCAGCCTAAGGAAACAAAATGGGTAGAAAGCATATCTTGTATGGTAAGGCTGTAAAAATGTTAATGAAGCTATCAATCATTGTCACATAAAGCAGTCACTTGGGACTGAAGAATAGCAGCACTTTAGTTTCAGCCACACCATTTTCCCTCCTTCCCATGTGTTTTTTGGAACAGCTAAGGTCTTCTGTGCAATTATCTGGGGCACTGATTGCTGGGCCTTGGAGCACTTCCATCAAGGTGAAAGCATACTTCAAAGTCTTATTCTACAAATGGCAACGTCAAAGTAGAAAGATCCATCTGGAGTAAGACCTGTACCTTTGCTTGTGCCCAGCTTGACTTGTTGGATCATATAAATGCTACCATCATGTAGAGGATAAAAATAATTGGGGCTGGAGCCCACTATCTCACCTTAATACTAACAACGCAGATTAAAAGTCTAGGGCAAGTGGATTCCTTTGACTCATAACAAACCTCTAGAAACATGTTCCCTCATGATGCTGGACTAACACATCATTCAGGATGGAGGGCCATCATTTGCTTCTGCTGTGTTTCATGATTTTGACAACTTCGGCAGGAAAAATGGGTCAAGAACATTCTGGTTGCACTAGGACTCCCTGTCCCAAGTCACCCTGTGCCTTTGCCTGTAAGACTCCATTAACCCTGACTTATGTTATTTTTTTACAGCTACTGCTCCATGGCTTGAGTAAAAGTGTGGTCTAGAGCTTTACTTTTTTGCAGCATAAAACTTTTGCACTCTATGCAACTACTGTCCATGCTTCTGCAGTGCTCTTATACCTTTGAGACAAAAAAATAATCTATTTATTTATTTATTTTGTAGCTGGATTAACAAACACACTGCAGCTCTAAAGGTGAAACACTCCTTATTTTACTTGAGATACACTAATGCTACAGTTCAGGATCTAGCTCCAAGCAGTTTAGCACAGAAAGACCATTTAGCACATTCACATGTATGCCTAAAGAATGATTTGGAAAAGTAGGCAGCTGAATCAATCTTTTGCTAACAATCAGACTAGAAGAAGACTGGTCTTGCTATCTGCATATCTAAACATCTACCAAAGTGTAATATTTAGCATAAAGAGTATTTTGCAGGGTGCAGAATCTATGTAAGAATGGTGGCTGGAGTTGCAACCCTGAAGCCCCAGTTCACAGCAAGACATCAAGGATAACCAGTTGGCCATTTGAGGAGAAACTATACATTTCATGCAAGCAGGAAAAAATCAACTTTTTGTTAATTAAACGTGATAATTTACAATGCCATAATAATTTGTTAGGTAAATCCATCCCAACAGTGGGTTTCTCCTGTCAGTGAGGAAAGATTATCCTGGTTAGTTTGGTCTTATCTTTAAAGATGTATGACCGGTTCCTTAAGAGAACAATTAAATAAGCAAACAAACAATCCCCATTCCCCCCTCCCTCTCAAAAAGTTAATAAATCCAGTCCTCAAAAATCCCTAGCCCTCATGGAAATAATGAAAAAAACCTGTAAAGTTACTTTTTCTCTCACATTATCAGCACTGTTGAGAAATACAGTCTGTAGACAATGTGGTATAACAGCTAACATTCATTATCCTTTCAACAGCACCCAAATTAATTTGCATTGTGTGCCTAATACCTCTAAGATTTTCTGTAGGAGCTATGGGTGGCCCAGCAAATTCAACTCTTTGACCCCCTGTGCTCTATACATTAAACAATAAGACTGGCTTTAAGGTGTGTGCTACAAAACTAAGCTCACAACCTTCATCAAATCAGATCCTACTTGCAAGGGAGTAAGTCACAAATTTACATGTACAAAATGAGAAATGTCTGAGACTTGAGTCCCGCCTCATGAAGAATATGTCAAAACACTAGGATGGAAAGATGGAATACAATGAGGTGTTATGTTATTTCACATAACATTCACACCTTTAGTAACTAAGCTCTCATCATTTTTATGACACTGGAAGAAATGAGATTAGTAAGGGTTTTTAACAATTAGGGTTGCAAAGCTAGGAAGTGTTGTGAGCATATTTTGCAGATGAAAAATTTGTCTTTTAGACAAAAAGTAATTTACAGTACATAAACATATCACATGTGTGAAAGTTATCCAGATATCCAGTGAGGAAGCCATTCAGCCACCTAAGAAAAAGAAATAAAGCAGTCATTTTGCATTACTTAGCCAGGTATTTGCTATGGATATTAATATGATGCATATATTGACATAGAAAGCTACAAGAAAGTTTCAACAGGTTTTTGTTTGGACAGTGAGCAAAGGAGGGTGGAGGGATATATTTTTTTCATACTGATCTTAAAAAATAAAATGTATTTTCTAATCTGAATGCATTTAAAAAGCACATTTTTTATATTCGCATGGCAAATCCCGAAGCTCCATCTCAAGCACCAAAATTGTAATTCCTAACTCTTGTAGAAATGTGTATATCGGAGAAATTATGTTGTTCTGAGCCACATGAAGAAAATATGCCAAGTAAATGACTGCAAGTCCATGGCTACTAGTTGTATTAAGATTAAATTTGCAAGTGAAGTCTACCCTTTTAGCTCATGAAGCTGATGTCATCTTCCAGGAGATGGGTTGTATCCAGCTACATGATTTTCTACACAGTGGAGAGCTTCTATGATCTGCTTTAATTTACGGTGAGGTACGCAGTTGGTTTGAGAGTAGAGTTTAGCTGAGCAGTTTCAACATACTTTTTACAGAGTCAACCTCTATGTCAAAGGAGAGAACATATTGTAATCCTCCAGAATTTCTGCATATCCAGCTGAGACTTTTAGGTTTATTTAGAAATTCACCTATTTTTATCTTGCTGGCAAGTTTTGTGTGAGTCTCTGTATGGGAAGGTGGGTGAATTGGAATCTAGTATAAAACATAGTATCTCTTTAACATTGATGCTTTTAGCTAGATTACTTTCTCTCTTTTATTCATAATGCAATAAAAAGATACTGCTTTGCCAATAGAGCATAATTACATTTTTTATAGCAGCATTTTTGTGTTTCCAGTTTTCATGCTAATCCTAGGATGCTAATTTATTATCCGCCTCAAAGCAATTCCCATCTGAATGCACTTTCTTTCATGCCACTACCCCTCCACAGCAATATTTTAGGGTTGAGCATCAGTCACAGCCAATTTTCCTTGGCATTAGGTCAGAATAGCAGGCCTCAAGCTTAACTATTACACACAAAACTCAGAATAAAATATTTTTTTTAAAATGTAGACAGAAATCCCAAACTAGTGCTCATTTTGCCAAAACATTCAATGGCTAGGAAACTAGCCTTCCCACCTACCTCATGCTTCATAGTAAATGTCAAGTTTTTAGAAAAAGTTTATAAACCTGAAATGTTGATGGCCAATAAATAATGTAATTCACTCTGCTATTAATACATCCACTCTTGAAACTGCAGTTTTGTTACTTCTCTAGCACTTTCCAATTTTTTTACACAGTTTTTTTATTAATACAGGAGATACCATTCACATGTTTTGTTTCTTCCGCTAATGCTTCAACATCAAGAGACCATGTGAGGAGATGATGGCTATGACCTGAATACAGCAGAGTTTTCAAGTCAGAAAACTGTGGATTCTCCCATATAGCTGGACATAGTCTCTGTTACAGTGGACAACTCGGCAACCAACTTCCACTGCAACAAATGAGAGCCAGGCAGTCCCTTATGGATTCCCTCACTATTATCAGCTCATCTAGCCTAAGGCACAAGTAGTTTTATTAAAAAAATTCCTGTTTCCAAGTCACCTTCTTCCAGAAAAACACCTCTAAACTTATTGTTTACTCCTGATCTATAAGTATTGAAGAGCTCCAACACAGATGGTAACTCATACCCTGAAATAAGAAAATTAACCTTAATCTCAAAAAACCTTCTTCCCTGTTCTGCACTTATTACCACTTACGATACTTCAGCACTCAGAAAACACAGGCAAGCCAAAACACTTTTTAAAAAGCAAAAAAGAAAAAAGAAAATAGTTTTTACATTGACAACTCAAACACACAAGAGACCATGGAAGTTATCTTTTTCAGCTCAGAAGGACACAGAAAGCGAACACCCTGCCAGAAGTCGCACACAAAACAGGGGTCAGAAAAGAAGGCATTCCTCAGACTTAACCCAGCATTTCGGGTGTTATTCCTGAGTTATTTAAAAGTAAGGGAAAGAAACCCAGAAAGAGGTCAGCCAACTTGTGTTTCCTTACAGAGAAACCTTATGACAGCAGCAGCTCTACAGGATTCCGCAGTTACTTTTGGAGGTCACAGCTGCATGCAAAGCACACACTTTTCCCACACTGTGTTCTTCATCTGGGAGTGAAAAATCCCTTATGTGATCTATAATCTTTGCCAGTTTCCCTCATCTGATATTGTTAAGATGTTGTACCATTTTCCTTCCCATAGACACCTTCATAAGAGATATCGTTATTGCCTCAACTAATACACAAAAAGTTTAAGACTAAAAGAAAAAGCATACTGAGCACAGAAAACCAAACAGAGACACTGAGATTAAGGTTCTTATTTAATTTAAAATCCAGGAGTAGTTTTACAGAGCGAATGAGATGAAAATGTTCAAGAAAGGTAATGTCCTGTGGGCTGGAACATACCTTCCTAATACAGAGATTGATTAACCACCTGAATGAAGGGGAAAAAATGGCAAAAGAGAGGAAGAGCCTAAGAACCTCAGATGTTTTCACTGTTATATTCCATACCTACATTTGGTCATATCTTCCTTGCTCTAGTATCTACAGCAATCAGCAACTGCCAGAGACTAGTTGCTCTGTGCTTGATTCTTTTCAGAGAAGTGACACTGCCATGTCCCGAGGTGACCTTGAGGGCTGGGGAAGAAGGAGTCTTGTCTTATGAACTGTCTTCAAAACTTATCCTTTGTTTGCTTCAGGAATCTTCCAATTTAGAAAAGGCCACTCCATTCAGGTTGATGGTAGATGACTACAGACATACAGATATGTCTGATACAGCTGCTTTATAATAGAATTTTGTTTTCCTCATTCAGATATCAAGCAGTCAGGGATAATAATAGCTGGTTGGACAATATAAAATCTTACAACAAAAAAGTCAATGTCATAAAGTAACAGCAAAAATTTCCCTCTTGCCTGCTAAATTGTTTTGTATGTCTCTAGCAGCTGATGTTTCTGGAAGGGAGGCATAATTTTATGATAAAAATCCTAGAGCGTGTGAACTTGAGAATCTCTTGTGTATTTGCATAAAGAAGCAATACTAAAACATTGAAATGGTGGAGGAAAGAAAGGTAACAGGCTCTGCTCTTCTTTCATTTAAAACCAAAGAGAAAGAATGACCTGCAATAGCTTGAAAGGACAAATCATTGACAGCAGCAGGAAAGTAACAACCAAATCAATTTTGTTTAGGTAACATAGGTAACAACCATGTGAAACTCGAGCCTTCTGAATAAGGAAGCCCACAAGTTTTCTACAGTAGAGGGAAATTACATATTGCAATGACAAAGATGGAGAAAGGTATAGAAGATGAAGAATCATAGGCTTTTTCTTTAAGCCTCTTGAATCATATTCCCCTAAACCAGACAGGAAAATACACGGGACCACAGTGGCAAATACATTTCTTTGGGTGCTGCTGGTTTCAGAAGTGGTTCTAGTACTCTTTGGGGCCAAATAAGTGTATTTGTCTCTTCCTTGTCTCCAAGTCAGTAAATTGTACAAGGGAGATATATTTATGTGACACAGTAGTAAGTGAAAGCCAAGATTTTATGCACAGACATATTTTTGTAACCCCCTGGGCCTGATTCAAACTGATTCACGTTACATACTTTTCCCTTTGAGAAGCAGCTGCAAGAGACTCACCATTTTAAACAGAGATAGAAAGAACTGCAGCAGACATGGACAGGAGAAAGAAATTATTCCTTTCTCCCACCTGAGACCTGCCCTTTTGAACCAGTAAATATTAAATGTATCAGCACACTGAGGAACACTTCTTCAACTCAGATTAATAATCAAGTCAGTTCCTAATATAATGAGTTCCCTGGTTATGCCTGGACTAATTCTGACTAATACACTTAGAGCAGCTGAAAACAGAAGTCCTGTTATGAAGGTGGAATACAGAAGTCATGCTGTAACAATAGGACTGTAAGGACTGCTGAGCCATATCAACAGAAAAAACAACAGTATTTTACGCACTGTTCAGAACTGTTCCTTTGGTCAGCAAGAGGAAAAAGAACAGTAATCTGCAGACTGTTATTCTCTTACTTCCCTCTTCCTCTTAAGGAGACTAAATTGGAGCACTGGACACTGAACACTGCAATGTACCCCCAAATACAGAGTGTTGCTTTGTTTAGAGCTCCAGTCACACACTTTTCTACGTAGCCAGTGCCTTGAACAGATTGCTTCATTTGGGGGCATCAGTGTATCCTAGATGTTTGCTTTCCCCTCGTGCCCCGAACATAAGGGACAGATCCCAGCAAAGTGTTTGTCAGCATCATTTCAGACATTTGATAGAACTTTTTTCCAGGGAGATGATGGGGAAGAAAGGAAGTTGGAGAAAGAGGAAGACCAGCCTCCTTCCTAGGCACATAACTTTCTTCCTATCCCGACTATCTATAAATTGTTTTATCTAAAAGTATTTTGTGTTGTAAACCAAATCAAAGATGCATTGACATCTCAATGTATGAACATGCTCTGCAAAACATTTTAAGCATCAATCATAGCACAGCAGAAGTTTACTTCTGCAGTACGATTACAAAAGAACAGCAAAAAGAGGCAGTCTCTTAAATGGCAAAATAAACAAAACATCCTTACAGTCAGAAGTCATCAAGGACAGTGCAGAAGCCAGGAGAATCTTCAGCTTTTTTCTCTGACCTGAAATTGGATGAGGTTTCTGGAACACAAACTAGAGTGTGTTTGAGTATGTAGCTTCCACAGAGTTTGTCTTCCTGTTTTTGAAGAAGGGGGGTTTCTGGCACAGGTAACACTAACAGGAAACATTGTCTACAGAGAAGTAAGTAGGCCATGAACTGATTGCTAAGGTGGCATTTATTTGAATATGATTAGTTGAGTATATTCTCTGTACAGCTGAATCTGTGTTTTTGATTGTCCACCAGCCAAGGGTGGTTCTCCACTGCCAACGGAATGCAACCATATTCACACAGTGCCTATCCACAAGGGAAAGGTAAGCTTGCAGAGCACAGGAGAGAAGGACAGAATTTGCCATCTTTTTTCACACTTAAGCAAAACCCACTGGTAAAATGCCAGGGACTGGACTCTCCACTAGTAGATACAGTATGTACTGAACGCAAGATGGTATTTGCTGCTTCAAGACACATCACCAGCATGTGCATCATTCTTGCAAACATCCCCAGTATAAAAAGAACTACAGACCTCTTTGTGTGATTAGCAGCTCAGACTGAAGAGGATGTCAATGTTTTGAAGAAAACTTGCAACACCAAATTCCAAGAATTTAGTAGAAATGTATTTTATGAAAAGCTTTTTTTAAAATAAAACCAACAGGAGTAAGGAAGAATCAGAACAGATATCAGCCAACAGTCTTGGGCATTCACTTTATGAGATATAGGTTAATATACATAATCTAAATATGCTGTGAAAAGCCTAGCAACTGGGCTAGCAGCCGTACCAAAGGTCATACTTGGATTTTCACAAGATATTAGGAGATTTTTGCTGCAGCCCATTGCCAGGTGCGAATATTTTTCTTTTTTCTTAACTCCAACAGATTTGTTTTATGATAAGAAACAGTTTGTCCCATAGTCCTTTTACAAATAATTAAGGGGTTTTTTAATGGAATCTTGTGTTTGTTTCTCTGTGGCAAGCCATTTAAGATGTGAAATTTCTTTCAAGGGAATGATGGGCTAGAGGACTTCCAGCTAGATGCCAAGCAAATTGGAGGAAGGCAAAAATATCCCAGGTTAGAAAAAGAAGGAATGCAACAACATCAAATCACAAAGCAAAACCATTAATTTCTACACCAAATTACCTGCTATTCCTCCTGCCCCCCAAAACAAGTAGCAGTCCATAAATAAAGGAGTGATCAAGGCTTCTTTCTACCACTCCCTGGACAAGCAAACCCATCTAACAAACCACCAGTTGATTCACAATCTTTCTGCCAATATTTTCCTTTCCATACTCAACATGTGCTTCTCTGTGGCATGGTAACCCTGGCAAAGGCCCTAGCAGCTTGTCAGCACTTTGCAGGCTTAAACAGAGTTTAGATTTGTAACATTACTGACTATTAGACAGCTACTGAGTCTTGTATTGTTTAGAGGAATGAATGCTGCTACTGTCCTGCTTCTTTCCTGAAAAGAAAAGCTTGTATTTCATGTAATATGGAGCATGTATCAAGTTATATATGAAAGCTATGCATGTTGGTTATATGTGCACTTGTGCCTTTTAACACCTGATTGCCAGTTCAGCAAGAACACTCTGCAGAAAGTATAAACCACCACCCTCTTGTTCTTGGTCTCCAAGGGCAGGAGAAACACTAGGGCCAGAAACCCAGCAAGACTTGTGAGATAACAAAAACCTTAAAACTGGGATCAAAAAACGGCAAATAAACTAGACATTAGAGTGACAGAAACTAGCCTCTCATCTTCTGAGAAGAAGAAAAGTTCCAAACCCTTGGTGTTCACGGACCTAGAGAAACAGGGCACACATCAAAACTGCAGCTGGTACTGTAACGTCCATCATTATATTCCAAAGGCAGAGTTTATAATTTTTTAAAGGTCATTTATGTATGCTTGTAATGGAAATTACTGTATCTAGATTTGTATAGAATTTGCACTTCAGTGAGCTAAGAAAATTCTAAGCTGTACTCACAGGTGGTCTTCACATATTATCTTAGGACTCAAAAAACGCATTTTATACTTTTTTGCTGAAACAAGTTCCAAGTTTTTGTTAAAACACAACCAAGCTAAAATTCAGCCTGTGTCAGCTGACTGGCAGACATTGTCCATGTTTTATCTCTCACAGACTAAGGCTTATGGGTGTAAACTTAAAAGAGATTTTATTCAGCTTTGTGAGATCTGGTATCTGGATTCTTCAGGTTCAACCCACCTTCTTGAAGAAGTTTACAAGGAATTTGTTTGAAACAAAAAATGAAATTTATTAGGGTACTTTCATTTGTTTTCTGTTGAAAAAAAAAGTCCTTGAAAAAATAAAATTAAAATGTTTCTCTTTATCATGGGAGCACATCAGAACACCAGATGGGCATAAATGTTCATTCAACCATCTCTCAGGGTTTGGGGATGGACCATTAAAGGCTGTTGATGGCTCATAGAAAATGTGAAAACAATTCTATTTAGAAATAATTCTACTTATGCATCACACATTCTCTGTATTTCTTTCTCCTTGTACTTTATTACTAAGGGCATATGAATGAAAACAGTTTTTAAACAGCTCATCTGTGCTTCTACTTGTGTGCATCCATGAGTCTTCTCTTTAAGATGGTGTTACTGGCTGTAGTAGAAAAGAATGTTGTAGAAAAGAAAGATTTATTTCTTATCAGAAAAGCAAGCATCAGAATGTCAAAAGAATGTACCGATTCCATAACAAAGCAATGCAGAAAATATATTTTTTCTTATATTGGAAGGACATATAACAGTGACATTCAAACCTCAGCCAGAGCCCTTGCTGGGAAAAGTACTTAAGCACACGCTCAACTTCCAAGTGGTTGCTTATGTCCATGGAACTCAGTAGGGTATGAATATGTATCTGAAGCTCTTCAGCTGATTAAATCACCACTTAACAACGTAAACCACTGAATCAGGTTCTAGGAGAATTATTCTTAAGGTATGCACATCTGATTTCAGATACTAGTACTGTATATAAGTGCTCAGTGTAAGTATTATTTGAAAATCTGATTGCATGATATTAGCCTGAGATTTTTTTTTTTAATAAATTAATTAGGAGTCCTTTCCAAAATGTTTTTCTCAGTTACACTGGAAGTATTACCCAGAGATCCCAGGATTGAAATGTGCTACAGGAGGGTAAAAATCAGTTCCCACAAATATTCACTGTTCCTAAATGTTAATATGAGTGAGAATCAGTAAGAATAAGGAAGATATTCTGGAAAGTTATGTCCAAGAATGTACCAAGCCACTTGTGTCTCCTGGAAAAAAAGCATCCATAATTCTCACTCTTCAATAGTCTTAAAATATTTTTTATAAGTTTCTCCTCTAGCTTAATTATGACAATTGAATTTTTCATTTTACTACAAGGTAGTCTTTGTAGCTGTATTAGTAACATGTTGTGCAATAGATGCTGTCTTTCTTTTATGACGTAGCGTAACTCTCTCTTTAAAGATCCTAACTTAAGATAATCAAACATGACCCCCGTATCCTATTATTGTGATCATTATTTCTGCAGAAATTCTCCATTAATAAAATAGTCTACTTAATATTTCTTCCATGGGATGGATCCCAGCTTGAACCCTAAACCCAGACGTGCCTGCAATAGTCCAAAAATAAATAGTCATAAGAGATTTATATTTGAATTTCATAAAGCTTTTCTCCAGCTACAGGATCTCATCATCATAATCTTTCTAACACAAGTTCACATAATATTCAGATGAGCAGTGATTTCTAAATTCTTGTTTTGCTTTACTTATTTAGATGCCATTCCTGTATAAACGTTTAACTAGTTTATTTAGAAACTGCCATCACCATCATCATGATGCTGAAAGATATATCTCAATGCAAATTCCATGACAGTGAGAAACTAATTCTGTTCCATAAAAGCCTATTACAAAACCAGCCAACTGAACTGTGTTGCTCCTAATAGCTATTTAAAAGACAAATGATCAGTATTAAATGGGAAATCTAATTTTGGTTTAGATTAAACACTGCACTTCAAAAAGAAAACTTCATCTAAATATAATTGGATGAAATTACTCTGAACCAGTGCCAAAATCTACTAGTTGAATGCAGCTCATTATGGCCTTACTCTTCGGCTAGAAAAACCATTAAAATTCAAATTTTGTGTTTGGTGTATTCTAAAGGGTTTTTAGTCACTTACAGATAGGTCCTACAATCCTATTCCCTATGCATATTACCTACTGTTGTCTATGTTGGTTATTCTGTCATGAGAGAACTTATATCACAAAATCACTGAAGGGTCAAGGTTAGAAGGGACATCTGGAGCCCATTTGCTCCAACCCATGTTGTCAAGCAGGAATATCTAGAGTCAGTTGCCCAGGACCATGTCCAGGCTGCTTTTGAATATCACCAAGGTGGGAGACTCCAGAACCTGCCTCATGTACATATATATATGGGTATCTGTGTGCGTGTGTGAGTGTATTTATAGACAAATACATTGATGCTCAACTTTTAACCCATAGTTTCTCTCACTAACTGGATTTTGATAGTGAAAGATTTCTCAAGGGTGATTGCAACCAGAAATGGCTTAGAAGCAGCCTATCAGGAAATGCGTTTCATTGTTGAGAGTATCCAGCATATTCATCCAGTCTTTTCCCATTTTTACAAACCAAGAAAAATTGGTTGCAGTGTTGGTAATGCTCAGAGAGCATGTTACCTGCTCTGAAAGAACATGGAAGAGAGAAATAATTGTGCAGACAAAAGTTTTACTCCATGAGAGAGAGTAGTAAAAGGTGTTCTCTAGACATAGTTCTGACCAAAACTTTCCAGAAACTGATCAAAAACCTGAACTACATCTGCCAAGAGCAAAATATCCCAGAAGTTATATGCCTGTTGAACTAAAACTCATTGAGTGTTCTTTGTGAAGTATAACAGTGTTCCAAAGCAAGCTGTAGTAATCCCTCATACTTTAATTTTCATTATATTCTTTCATACATTCTCCCCCCTCCAGGAAGAAAAGGGATTGGTATCAACTACTTGGCAGGAGTGATCCCAGATAACCATCTTAATTCAGACAGGGCATTTATAGAAACACAGAGTGATAGAATGGCTTGGGTTGGAAGGGACCTTTGAAGGTCATCAAGTCCAGCTTCACCGCAGTGAGCAGGGACATCTTCAACTACATCAGGTTGCTCAGAGCCCTGTCCAACCTGGTCTTAAATTTTTCCAGGGATGGGGCATCTACCACGTCTCTTGGCAACATGTTCAAGTGTTTTACCATCCCCATCATAAAAAAATTCCTTCTTATATCTAGTCTAAATCTTCCCTCTTTTAGTTTAAAAACATTACCACTTGTCCCATTGCTACAGGCACTACTAAAAAGTCTGTCCTCATTATTCTTATAAGTTCCCATTAAGTGTTGAAAGGCCACAAGAAAATCTTCTCCAGTCTGAAAAACCACAACTCCCTCAGCCTTTCTCCATAGGAGAGGTGTTCCGTCACTCTGATAATTCTCATGGCCTTTGTACTGAGGACTGGAAAGCTGAATGTAGTACTCCAGGTTGGGTTTCACCAGAGTAGAGTAGAGGGGGAAAATCACCTCCCTCGATGTGCTGGCCACACTTGATGTAGCCCACAATACAGTTGGCCTTTTGGGTTGCAAGTGCATATTATCTGCTCATATCCAACTGTTTCATCTAGCAGTACCCCCAAGTCCTTCTCCACAAGCCTGTTTTCCATGCCTTCATCCCCCAGCCTGTATTGACACCAGGGGTTCTCCTGACCCAGGTGCAGGAGTTAATCTTATTGTCAGCTCATGAGGTTAACACAGGCCCATTTCTCAAGCTTGTCCAGGTCCCTCTGGATGGCATCCCCTTCTTCAGGTGTGTCAACCACACCACTCAGCTTGATGTCATCTGCAAATTTGCTGAGGATGGTCTAAATCCCACTGTCAATATTGTTGATGAAGATATTAGGTACTATTGGTCCCAGTATGGACCCCTGTGGGACACCATTTGTTGCTTATCTCCATATGGATATGTCCTGGTTTTGCTAGTATAGAGTTAATTGTCCTCTTAGTAGCTAGAATACCATTGTGTTTTGTTATCACTATGGGATTTGTTATAAGAAGAATGTGGATAACATACTAATGTTTTTAGTTGTTGCTGGAAGTCCAAGGACTCTGTGTTTTGCCAGTCTGCAAGTGCAAAAGGACATCAGGGGAAGTGTAGTAATTAGCAAAACCCAGAATTGGCATTTGGATATGCCAATGAAATATTCCATATCATATAATATCATGTTCATTATATTAATGAGGGTTAACTGGAAAGCTGGGGTATTCTTGAGAGGTGGGCCGGTGCTAACCTCA
>NW_010302937.1:35129-59452 GCF_000700745.2 Antrostomus carolinensis | reverse complement strand
CGGCTGGGTGGCTTTTTTGTTTCGCTTTGGATTCCCCTCCCGCCCCTTTAAAAACCTCCCAGCCTCCACCAAACCCTTCTGCCTCCCTTATGCTGTCGCTCCAGTCGGCACTTCCAGAGTGCTGGAATGATGGTGGTCCTCCCGAAAGTAGCCTCTGGCAGGATGCATGTGACAGCATTTTTCACCGTCTTCCCTGTGTCAGCATGCCTTTACCATGAGGGAAGAGGGGGATTTCATTGAGGGCACAAAAGAAACCAGTGTTCAGCTGTGCTGGTGGTACAAGTCTAACAGGCCTCGGTGGGACACAAATGCTGTATTTCATGTCCTGCTGCTTCGCTGGAGCACGGCACACGGAGATCTCGATTTTCAGAGCAGCTTAACGTGCTCTCTAGCTTGACAATGGAATTGAGGTGATTCAGAGCAGAAAAGAAAGTCAGATGCCATGAGGATCGAGATGCCAGACACAGATTTTGATTTGGAACACGTTAGTGTCTGGATTCTTGGCCGTGAAGCATCTAAATATGTACTCTATTTAAGCAGTACATTTTAAAATTTTGATTTATTTGGTTTTAGCTGGAGCCACAACTCACCTGCATGCAGATTTCTGATGCGTGTATTTCAGGCTGTGCTGCTGGAATGTATCAGAGCACAGACTTGTGCCCATGTGTTGGAAGAGAGATGTACTGTTGCTCTTGCCAGTAGAACTTGGGGCCTAAACCTGGCTGCATTTCTCTGACTACCACTGCCAGATCTAAGTATGACTCTGTTGTGCTGGGTGGTTCATACATGAGAACACTTTAGCTTTGGTTTTTATGATCCCTGGTTTAAGGTTTAAACACTTAATTGTGCTACATAGAGGCAGGAGTCCAAGTTGTTCTTCATTTAAACAATGTCACTGTCAGGCCTGGGGGTAGAAGTTACCAGTTCGCAGGCAGATGCAATTGCAGTCTGTTACCTCCTCACTACTGTGCAGTGATCAAGAAAGAGTGAGTTTCTTTTGCCAGTCATCTAAAGCTTAGTCACATTTTTTAAACTACTCATGTAGACTTCTCACTTTTAAAGCAGTAATACAGACAGCACTTCATGCCACCTGTCTTGAATACCTCTTTCAAGGTGGGATTAGTCAGTCTATGGTGCTACCTTTCTCCCTTCATTTGCTATAGACAAACCCTAAATCTATTTTTAGAGAGAACTCGTAGCTTTGTCGTGTCTAATGCTAGGGGAGGCCTATCCACCACCCACCCATTGGGTGAGGAGTGTTGGAAAGACTGAGCAATGACTCCTAAAAAACTAGATGTGTTGCACTTCAAATGTAAGACCTATGTGGGAGTGAAAGGGCTTGTAACAGAGAACAAATATGCAGCCAAGATTTCTGCAGTGCCCCTTCTTGACCACTTACTGAAACTGATTAATAGTTTTAAAAATGGGGATGACTGTAAGAAACTAAGCAGAACTCTCTCTCTTTCTTTGGTTATTTTGTTTGAAATGCTCTTAAAGGTCAGAAAAATCATTCAAACTGCTGGGCATCAAGAAAGCAGGGCATCATTGTTTATTGACCATTTTGTCATATATTTCTTTAGGCTCAAATTCTTAGAGACAAATACTGAGAGGAGACAGTATTCATTGTCTTGTTCTTGCCCGCAGGGGATGTCGTTTCTCCTGAGGATTCAGTTGAAATATTTCTGCTGATTTCTGAGAGGACAGATTTCACGTCCACCCTCTTCTGTGTAATATGGAATAATAGTTTGCCCATGTTGTTCTAAGACAACTCATGCCGGAGCACCGTGTGGCTGTGACATTGCAGCATTGCACTGTTAAGCAGCACTGAGCTACTGCCGTATGCAGTGCGGTGCCATTAGCAAGGGGACAATTGCATTTCTTTCTCATATCCACAAGCCCATGGCTGCAGCAGAACTGTATCTTAAACCTTCTCTCTAGTGACCTGTGTTTGTAAGGATATGTATTCAAGGATACGCAGCTTGACGAATGTTAGGGTGAGATCATTTACCATATAGGATTGCCCAAGTTTGGCAGGTTGCATAGAAGTAATGCATAAAATAAATGTGAACATATTACTCAGGGAAAGAAGAAATTTCTTCTCAGGATTATCAGGGAAAGAAGGGAGAATGAGTACTTCATTTTTTTTAGGCTCAACAGCTATTGCCTGAAGCACTTGAAAAATCCTTATACCAAATGCTTGCAGTCACTTTTGAATTAAGCTCCTGTATGCTGCCCATTATTTGGTCAGCTCATGGTTTCCTCTGTGAATAAATATATGCTAGGCCCAGCAATGTCTTCATTTGAGTTGGTGACAAAAGTTCATATAAACTCCAAAGGTAATTTTTAATGAGAACAGGCAGAGAAAATGTATTTGTGCTCTGTGGGGTAAGGAGATACTTCTTACACACATACATTATGTCTAGAGTAACAGCATGCTGCAGTGCCACGTGAGTGAAGTCTAAGGCCAGTACAATGTAAACAAGTAAATCTGCAAATACATAGTAAATATCCCTAAGCCTCAGATATGTGAGGGTTTCTGATGCTTAAAGGAGAGAAAAAAATGCAAATGAAAATCTGCCATGATCTGTTTCCTTTTCTGTGGGATTGTTTTGAGATAGGGCTGAAGGCTTCATGTAAGGGAGAGTTTCTTTTGGTGATTCCCTTAGGTAGGCACACTGGTGCAAGCAGCAGGCAGCAACAACACTCCCTTGAATAGCAGCCTGGGGGTACAGGCAGGACATGTTCCTTAGCAAAAAAACCCTCTTCTTTTCACTGTAGTCCTTCCTGCCCTGGAGTCAGTCAGGGTGCAGGTTTCACCAGGCTATATGATAAATCTAGACTTACTTGAGAGGATCATGCTGAGAGAGGGGAAAACGACAGAAAGGAGGGTCAGGAAGATCATCCACACCACATCATGTAGATCAACCAGGTCATCCTTATGAAAAATTCATGTAGATAAAAGTATGAATTTACTGCTCTTCAGATGGTCCAGTTCTGAAATGGAAATTAGGATATCAGGAATTAATACATTTACTTGGCTTATTCTCAGTCAGGTTTGGAACTGATATACCTGGCAAAAGGTAACTTTTTTACATTTTAAAAATGTTTCAGTAATCTCTTGTGAACTTGTACTGGCAAAAACTGTTAAATAAAACATTTAGGGTTTCTGAAAAGCAGAGAGGTGGAAGTGAGAGTTTCCTTTACAAGAGACTTGTTTTAAAGACACATTTCATCATTGTTTAAAAAAAAAAAAAAGTCTTCACTAATATAATCAAAGGTGATTTCTGCCATTACAGTATTTTTTTAATGTCATTGGATAAGAGGTAATGAAGGATGCATAACCACTTTTCAAATTAAATTGTAAAATACATCTTATTTCTCTACTGAAAATCAACAAAAAAGTAAAGGATAATGTGTAGGAGAAGAACAAACACTGAAATTGGACACTTAATTGGAGATTCTTAAAGAGAGAATTAAAAAATTCTGTAATCTCAGCAAATCAATAAATTAAGTGGACTTTTTTAATAATGAGAAGATTCTTCTTACAGATTCCTAGTAAAGTCAAAGGGAATTGTTTCTCTGTCCTGAATTGCAGGAGCAGGCAGGAAGAGTAGTTCATCATGCAGAAAGAGTTCCAGATGATTACTATGAGCAGGTCTGCAATAATTACAGAAATCACCTAATAAGCATTTAAGATGATTATGTTGTCTTTCCAAAAAGTCATCAGCCCAAAAAAATGACATTAAAATTGTAGACAAGAGTGTGACAAATTACCAGCAGAATCATATTTCTAACACAGCTGTACTCTGGCTCAGTAAGATGTAAAAGTCCTGGCCACTTTCATTATTTTCTCCTCCTTTTTGTTGCAATTTCTGTCATTCTCACATTTATTAATATTTTCCTGTTAACAATTCTTATATCTTACTTGTTCCTTTACATCCTATTCTCTGCTGGCAAGAAAGCATCGTTCCAAAGAAACGGCTTTTCTAAAGACACTGAGCTTGTCAATTTTCCATTCACCTAACAGTTATTATTTCAATATATGTGTTATGTTTGTTACTTCGTAGCTCTTCTCCATACCACAACATTTTCTAGGCATAAAGTTAATCTTAAAAGTATTTGTATGCAACATTGAGTTATTAAAAAATTATTGGAATTCTGTCCTACAAGAATTTAGAAATGTTTTTATTTCTGTAATTAATTCTCAGAGTTAAATGGAAGCACTCATATATGTAAAGTTAGTGCTGTGGGAATTTGTACATTCAGGACCTGAACAACATTGCATACATTTAGATTAGTATTATAGATTATCTAGTTGCACTGCTCGAAATCAGAAGAAACTAGACTGCATGCTTGATTATGAGAATGTGGGAACTTTCTTCTCTCTACAGCCCATAGTAATTAATTGCTCTAATTTAAGTTGCATTTTGAAACATAGCTAGTAGTTATTAAAGTTTCAAAGATTACACATTCTCAGGAAAAAATGGTTTGGTGAGAAGTTTTGACAGTCAGGTTAATCAAGAAAGACTTTAGCAAATTTTTATTCTCATGAACTGTTAAGTTTCAGTCACTGATAGCTGATGCATCTGTTTTCTGACAGTATTTACAGAGGTTGCCACTGTGAAGTCAGCTCTGTCGTACTGTGGCTGAAGTGATTTGTTTGAATTATTCACGGCAACAGCTGCATTAGCTTTATCGAGTTCTTTGGGTCCAGAGTAATTTAAGAAAGTTAAATAAAGCTTGTTTTTTCATATTGTAGCTGTTTGGAGTATTCTCTACACTATGCTACAATGCCAAAGCAAAACCAAATGAAAGAACAACCCCAGGAATTGTAAGACAGTCTAGCTTAATTAAAATATTTTGATTGTATTATGTTATCCAAACATACATGAGAATAATTTGGTATTTCTTGTTATTGGATTTGTTCCATGGAGAATGCACTATTTCTACTTCATCATTAAGATTAGCACTCAGAATTAGCATTCCCAATGTACTTAGGCTCGTGGTTCCTTTTCAGAGCAGAAATCTGTGTTCTATGTGAATCTACACTAGCCTAAATCTAACGAAATTCTAAATTCAATGTATCAAATTCTACATTTAACATATTCTGCATATAAACACCCTCATAGCAAGAATCTGTTAGCTCGCTGTTAATTAGGCCTAATAGCCTGGACAGTTATGCAAGTGTGTCCCGAATATGACAATGACACTTTTCTCACTTTTCTCAGTGTAGGCTGTATTTAGCATTTGAATGTACTATTTTTTCCTTCTTCATTCACTTCTCTTTTTAAAAAACATCTTTTAAATGTTGATCAATGTGAAGTGATCTCCATACAAGTACTGTGAATTGAATGTTCTGCTCAGCTGCTCATTTCTTTCTTATTCTCAAGCAGAAATTTTCCAGAGCTTGCTAAAATGAGCAGCCCGATGGAACAAACATATATCTAGTACTGTATTGTTTCATTATAGTGAAGTTAGGTTATATTTCATGGACACCTGTCTGCTGAATGTTAAGCATATAATATGGTAACTCGCTGTCCTGGTTTTGCTAGGATAGAGTTAATTTTCTTCTCAGTAGTTAGAAGAGCCGTGTTTTGGTTTCAGTTCAGACTTGTTATGAGAACATCATTGATAAAAGTACTAATGTTATTAGTTGCTGCTGGAACTCAAGGCCACTGTGTTTGGCTGTTCACAGCTGCATTAGGACTGGGAAGGAGAAATGTAGTGAATAGCAAAGCCCCAAACTGGCATTTGGGTGTGCCAATGAGATATTCCATATCATAGCGCATCATGTTTAGTATGTTATCCGGGGCTGACTGGAAAAGGGGGGGATTTGCATGGGTTTTCACTCGGGCTCTTGCTCTTCTGGGATCGCGGTTTTGGTTTGGGATTGTTGCTCCTCCAGGATCATTATCCGGGAACTGGCCGGGCTTATCAGTGGGTGGTAAGCAGTTGCACTGGGTTATCACTCATTTGCATATCTTATTACTGTTATCATTATCACTATGATTTTAATATTATGGGGGGTTTTTTTAAGTTTTCTTTTATTTCTATTATTAAACTGTTTTTATCTCAACCTACAAGCCTCCTTATCCTTGCCCCCCCAATCCTCTCCCCTGTCCCCTGGGGGTGGGGGGGAAGTGGGTGAATGGCTGTGTTGGCTGGTAGCCAAGGGCTAGCCCAGTGAAACTATCACACTTGCTATAGCAACAGATTTTATGCAACTATGCTCTTTTTGGCTGTCACTGGAACAGGGAATCTCATATTCTCTTGCTGCCGTTTCTTTATGAACCTAAGTTGAATCAAATCCAGAAACATCAGGTACTGATAGCCCATGTAGTGGTACAGACTTGTGCTGGAGCAGCTACAGACTGACTGTAACTGTTCTGTCAATGAAGATTTTGATTTTCCTGTATTTTGATAGAGTCTACATGGTCACAGTTCCCTTTGGCTTCAGCTTGTGTTTGTGGTATTCAGGAGTTCTGCTAAGTAGGCACTTAACATCTGAGTGGGCATATATCTACAGTCTAGCACATAGAAATTAATGCACCAGTGTTTATTTCAGGAACTCCCTACAGCAGTACAAATTATGGCTCCACTATACTCAGTATAGATTTTTCCTATTTTCTGTAGGTTATCTAATATTGGAATGGATGATCATAACGATCTTTTCCTTCCTCATTAAGAGAGAAAATATCAAAGAAAGTACAATACGTAATACTTTTTCAGTGTAAGATTATGCTTGAGTTTTTAAATACACAAACACAAGAAATGTCATATTTCTGGTAATATCCCAACTTGCCATAGTGTTCGTCAATATTTATGTTGGCTAAGTGAAAAGGAAG
This sequence comes from Antrostomus carolinensis, assembly GCF_000700745.2. NCBI lineage: Eukaryota > Metazoa > Chordata > Aves > Caprimulgiformes > Caprimulgidae > Antrostomus > Antrostomus carolinensis. The sequence goes on along the minus strand of NW_010302937.1, from coordinate 52,607 downwards.
AGGAAATGTTGGGCATGGCACTGATTCTGCAAAACATTTAAGGCCAGATCTATAATAGGATTTAAAAGAACCTATCCTGATTCACTGAAATTAATATGAGTGAAGTGCCTAAACAGGAGGTAAGTGCTTCAATACCATTTTAGCACTGGCCATATAAACACTTCTGCAATCTTTGAAGAGCCCCATTGGCTATGATGAGAGCACTGATCAATGTAAAAGTATTCACATGCAGTGCAGGATCAGAGATTATACTAAGTCTTTGCTTCTGTGTCAGATATACTGATGTTTCATTAGTATTAAACAATATTTATATAGAGCATAAAATAATAATTTATAATGCTTCAGAGCTTACTGTCTACTCATTTCATTCCACAAGAGACAACATAGCATAGTGAAATATGAATATGTGTTCTCCACTTCCATATATTTTTTCTTCTTTCCTTGTGTACTTGATATTTTCTTCTTGATGTTCCACTGAAGAACCAAATTAGAATGTAAAGATAGAATATCTTTGTCATGCAGGGGACTGCATTCACAAAAGAAAGCTGCAGAAGGTATTATAATGATAAATTAATGATAGCTTTAAAAGAAAAATTTTGAAAGTGGCAAGGCTTCAAAGAATAGCACAGTAAATTAACACATGTGAATGCAAAAGTCAGTATTAAGTACTAATAACAATGTGCATTTGATTTTTCAGCCAACCTAATTGTTATCACTATCAAAATAGTATTAATAAAAGCCATAAAGGAAAAAAAAAATAAAGTAACATTTGTAGTGGTGAACTACCCAAAATGATTTAGAGACGGCTGCCTCCCACTTCTGAGAAGACAATAATAAAAAAAGAAAAAATCAGGATTTTCACAGATGATTGATAGACAAAATAGACAAAAACAGACACACAAACACACATGTATAAGAGCCGATAGCACCGTAAAAGGCATATTTGAGTTGAAAAGCTGCACCATGGTTTTTTCCTTGCTGTCATGTTGATTGTTCCATATTGTGATTGACAGATTATTTTTTTTTTCTGTAAGGAACAAACAGGCATATGTGCAAATATATTCTTTATATTAAAGTGTCTGATGTAAAATGCTGTTAATGACCTGTAAAAAACTACTTCACTGTTCCAAGGTTTTTATATCAAAATAGGCAAGTATATTATATATATATTTATAAGATTAAAAGTCACTGAACTGCCCTGTCTGCTGTGAAGTATTTTGATTCCTGATGACCCTCTCTGATTTGATATGTTGAATGGGAGGAGGAAAGACTTCTGGAAATTATCTGAGTGTAACTCGGGTTTGAGTTTTTTTTATTCATTCTACTATTAGAAGAACATCTTATGATCAATAAGATAGTATCTCATAGTCAGCTGAAGTTATTCAAGTAAACCCAAATCTTTCCTGAATGTGGCCTCTCTAACAAAAATGTACATAGAGAAAATGAAAACAAAAAGACAGAGTAAGTGCTAACAGGAAAATGTTTTGGTTTGGTTTTGGTTTTTGTTTGTTTGGGTTTTTTTGTGGTGGAAATGTGCTATATACGAGACTAATGGGGAATTTATAGACAATAATATACAGTAATGTAAGCTTAATAATAAAAGGCTGTTAAAATGCCTATGTAAAAATGGAAAGAAGACTAACAAAGTAGGTAGGAGAATGAGGGAGCTAGTCATATGAAGAAAAGTAGGATATTATGGGCATAACTTAAATCTGACTCGAAGATTACATTAACTGGGCTATTAACAATAAAAGATATAGATTGGATGAAGCCAGCAGAAATGCGAAAGGGAAGTTTGTGGAGTGGGAAGCCTGCATCTTCCTTATGAGCAACAGCCTTTAGGAATGAGATTAATTCCCTTTTACTTTGGGGCAGAGAACTTGTAGAAGGGTAAAAAATGTTGTAATACCAGTTTAAATCAGCCAGCAACTTCAGTGTGGAGAGGAGATGTTTGGATTTTCCTTACAGCTGGTCCAATCCAAGCCATGAGAAAAAGCAGAGGGGAGTCAAAGTGTTCCCTTCTGCATGCTTTCCCATGGTAGGTGTTTGTACCAGCATCGATTTGCTTGTTCCTTGAGCAAAGAACAGTGGCAACCTGGTCATTCCTGATGCTGCAGTGTCATTCAGGGTTGAATTTGAATGGGTCTCAGAGAATAAATTAGTTACAGGAATATGCTGTGCTCCACCTTCTCCAGAAAGAACAGCTAGAGTGTGAAATGACTGAGTAAATGAAAAGGTATGTGGAAAGGTCAAGAGAGCTGTAGGAGTAATAGGAGATTTTCTTAACCTAGTCAGATTTTAGAGAATCAAGTGGAAGAAATGAAGCTAGCAGTAAGTATGTGGAGATAAAACATTGCTGCTATTTTCTGCATAATAAATTTCAAAATGGTTTTAGCTCAAACACTTCTGAGAATGACAAAAAACCACAAACATGGAGACAAACTAAGTAAGTAAGTGTGGAGGATATCGAGCATAAACATGAGATTGAAAGAAAAAATAGAGGTGAAACAGAGGTGTGTCCTATTAAATACCAAACCAACATGTTTCAGGAACTAATAATAAAAATCCAATGGGTTGAAGTACTAGGGAATACAAAAGAGATTCCAATATAATTATTGAACATCATAAAGGTACTTAGTAGTTCAAGAAGGTAATAAATTTAATATAAATACTGATACATAAAATACTAATAAAGTATTAACACAAAAATTAAGGACATGGCCACACAATTTTTTATTTTACTTATAAACCTTGTACTGTAAAATATATTAACATTGATTTCAGTTTTATGAAGTGCACTTCATATTATAAGTCATGAAACATTACAGGTGTTGCTCATTTTTTTCATCTGCTGGGAATTGGAAATTGAGGAATCATATCCCTAAAAGCCACAAAACATTCAAATCTTCAAACTCATTTTTTTTTATATACTTTATTTATTTTTTCTTTGTGTATGTTGCAAATGCATCTTAGATTTGTGGTTGGCAGCCTGTGCTCTGTCAGCTCTTGAGGTCACCAAAAGGTGACTAAGGTAAGCAGAACTAATGCTATGAGGTTGAAGTTTACTACATAGTAGGTCATACCCCCTTGCAGGGGATGCTAGTCAAAAAAAGTTGAAACCACCGCCTTAGCTGAATATATCTCCCTCAGAGCAGGTGTAAGTGGCCTACATTTATGATCTCAGAGCTTTTTATAATGTAAAATTATCAACCATATGCAGAATAATCTATTGGACAATTCTTCACTCCTCCCATCTATTCTTGCATATGCTATGCTATTCTTCAAGGCTAGTATAATTCAGAGTAGTCCAGAGGCTGTTTAAAATTGTGCAGTTGCATACATTAACTTAAAGCTAACCTTAGTTCTCATGTCTTTTAGTGTTGTGCAACAAATTACTGCAAACACGTTTTTAACTGAATTGGAGAAGGAAGCAGAGAAACCTTTCAGCATAATTTTGTGGATTAATTTTTCAGACTGTGACCTACATGGATACATGCAAACTTTTTCTTGGTTTAATTCCTACCTGTTGATCTGATTACAGGTTTTGCTGATACACACAAGAGCAACTTCACCTTTCCAAAGTAAAATAAGATGCATGATAGAAAAAGAGAATTGTGCTAAGGCAGAATATGATAAAGGAGCATATTCTAATTATTTAGCCCAGAGAGACTGCATTGCATGTAAATCAGAGGAGAATTTGTCCTCTGGGATCATGTTTGTCTCTGGGAGGAAAAGCACACATTTTTCAGTAATGTTAAACAAGGAATGAGTGTGACTAAACTTTGCACATGTGGAAGAAACATGGTCTCAACCAGTTTATTCATCCTGTAGGCATTATACTGTAACATATAATTGGATTTCTACCACATGGGTAATCATAGAGACTGGTTTCAGGTTGTCCAGGATTGTGGTTTTGGGTTCGGGGTTCCTTTTCACTCCTCTGGGATATCAGGAGGTGGTGAGCCATTGTACTCTGCATCACTCTTTGTACATATATATATATATATACACACACACACATATATATATATAATTATTATCATTGCTATTTTAATTTTATTTTACTCCAGTTATTAAATTGTTCTTATCTCAACCTACAAGTCTCCTTACCTTTACCCCTCCAATTCTCTCCCCTATTCCCTGGGTGGGGACGGAGGAAGTGGAGGGGTGCGAGCAGCTGTGTGGTGTTTGGCTGCCAGCCAAGTTAAACTACCACACAGGTGAAGTAAAGGAGCTGTCTGCCATCCATGAATTTTTACTGGTTTAAAACAAAATTTGTTGATAGTGTCAAATTAATTTTCATCTGTGGTTGAGAGTGTCCTACCTAGGAGCATATAACACTACATTTTTATGGTACTGTGATCAGAGGATCAACACCTTTAAGCAGTTCTGTTTGTAAAGAGGTAGAGACAAAACAGTTTTAGTCTTCTTGAAAGCTCCCCAGTCTAGTTTTCTCATTGTTATGCTTAGCATTACCTCTCTTCATTCAGTGATAACAGGCTTAGGACATGGACCAGAATGGACACTGGCCAGAGGAGCCTGCTATTGAAGAGAGGTAATAAATAATGCGGTGGACCAGATGTGTTCCTAATAGAACAGTGCATCAAATATATTTTCATACTGCTGGGTAATAATACTTCGTAAATAGTTAATTGAGACTACCTGGTCTTTGGGAAGCATATTTCTAGGGAAGAAAGCGATTGCTTTTGATAGCATAGAAGGCACCTCTCTTTTTCACTGATCTATAAGAATAACCATATGGAGACAGAAAAGGAGGTTGCAGCAGAATAGGACAACAGAATAGAGATTTATCACTTAGATATTTAAAAAGTAAAGAAATTAAATGAAATCCTACCCTTTCTGAAATCAGCTTCAGAATTGTCATTTACCTTGATAGGATTTTTGCCTGAGAAATCCACAGTGTATCTCAACTAGAATGCTTATTAAAAAAAAAAAAAAATCTAAGTAGACAAATTCATAGTTATTATAATGCAGAACAATAATCTAAAGACATTAACCCTGATATGAAATAACTTGCTTTCCCATCCTCAGCCTTTTCTAGACCAATGCTGGCTTGAGGGGATTTGTTACACTTGGATGAAATATGTGAGACAAAAAGCTCAATGAATCATGCAGAAAAGCAGTTAAAGTGCTAGGAGGTACAGAGGGAAAGATTGCCTGTTTGAGAATTAAATAGAACACAGAGTGGAAAGGAATAATTTTTTTGAACATGTAAAAATATCACCTGAAACAAAAACCTCCAGCTCCACAAAAATATACTCTAGAGACTTGAGGGAAAACTAATTTTAAATGCCGTTTTTTCATGTCTTGCTTTTATAGAGGTTTATGTCTGATCTGTAGCTATTAATGATGAAATCCTCCCATATTAAGAACCAGTACTGGGCCTATGTACTCCCTAAATCTCACTTAAACCTTCCAAATTGGGTGTAAGTAAGTGAGACAACAAAATGCTGTGCACTGTTGTGAATAATGGCATAGAGCATATTTTCCAGTTTTTATAATGAGATTGAAATAGCCATTTTTTCTTCACATGCGCAGTAAAATACTCTTGCCATGGGTCAACAATACCCCATTGTTTTGTTATCACCTGCATGCTTTAGGCAATTATTTCATTTCATATTCAGTTACTATACTGCATAGGCTCGTTATACAGAGAGTTTTAGGTTACATTTAAATTCAAATGACAAGTCATGATTCATTTTTTAAAAGATCCTTTGATAGCACTAAATAGCCTGATTAGAAATATATCATTATGGTACATTATGTCAACCAAATCTTTATGAGGCAGCATTCAGACTGCCTTTAATGTTTATCTTCAGTGACGTGCAGAAACGGAGACTGAAGCCAAGCATGGTCATGCCGAGAATGGAAATTTGAGGATTCTTTTTCATTTATAACAAAAACACCCAGCTGGGAGCACAGCTGCTAACTAAGGAGCCAAAGCTCTAGCTTCCTGCTACCTGGGAGGGTCTAATTACAAAATCCACCTAGACTGGTTCTCAAAACTACAAATGCAGGGTCAGGATTAATTTAGGCATGGTCCAGGATGCTATCAACATAAGGCATCTAAAACAACATCATACCACTAAGCAGTAGGGATATTTCATACAGTAATATAAATCCAAAGAGCTATTAAATGGAACTAAAGTAATGTACTTCCAGGAGTATTTAACTTCAAAATCCTAATTGACCCAGTTTGCCTGATCTCCTTTAACAAAGGCATTTGGAAAAAAAGAAAACAAAACAAAGAACACCAAGTCAATCCACAGTCTCTTCTTAAAAGTGGAACTTTAACACAGAAAAATTCCTCTTTTCGATCCAACTTATTTAGCAGATCTCATTAAATTAAGATCTCGAAAATCATGTAGAAAGTGCTACATATGTGTCCATCTTCCTTATTCTTGTTATAAAAACAAGTGTCACTATAAACTAGGAAGCAAAATTGTCTTCACTTTATTTAGATTTTCTTGTAATTGCAGCGCAATTTCCTGCGTTTTGAGAGATTTTAAGATAGTACAGGAAAAAGATTTTTTTTTTTTTTAATAAAAACTGCATGTAATTAGTATCTAGTGAGGTGCCAAGGAACATGTATCAGTCTTTCCAATAGGAGGACTCCTACTCCAGGAGTCTGCAAAAGGTTTCCTTTGCTTTGTGTGCATCATAGCTACATTTATTTATCTACCAGAAAACGACAGACTCTGTTAGCCCTTTTCCTCCACAGAATCGTGAACGTTATATCAATCAAGTATGTTTTATCATAGGATTTTGCCATGGGGCTTTCTTTGTGGCAATTAAATCTGTATTTTGGATGGAATTTGTCTTCCTGATTTTTTGAGTAAATCACTCCAATTTATCTTTCCTCTTTCTGTCCATTTCTTCCTATCTTTTTACATTTTTCCTAGTGTAGGCTATAGCTTTCCATTCACACTTAAAAAATAAAAAAATAATTATTGAATATATGTTGTACTGTATGAAAGAGAATGTGCAAAGCAATTGAAGTCCAAATATGGCACTTAAAGATAATAATATGAACGGAATGTTTTGTCTAATGAGCAGATCCTGCATGCATGCTTAGTATATCAGTAAAGTAAATAATTGGTTAGCAAGTGAATGAATGGTGAAAGATGGCAACCAACAAGAGGATGTGTGATATAATGCGTAAGATCCTTCCTGCATTTTCGCTGGTTCCTGCCTTACCTGTTCTCCCATTCTGCACTCCCATTTTGTCTTCTGTCACTCCCCCCCTTACTATCTGCCTCTCTTAAATTTCAAGGACCTCCCAGTTTTCTTTGGGAGTGTCAGGAGACCTTCTGTAGGAGAAACAGGGGAAAATGCTGTTTTTCTTTGGCTTCGCTTCAAGAATTGGAGGGAATGTTTGTAAGAAGGGCAGATTCTTCGTCTTCCTCAGTCTCCCCACCTCCTTTTGGACCTGCATAGCAGGAGGAATTGAAACAGGAGAAACAGTTGTCCTAGAAGAAGAAATTAAGAAATTCCTCCTTAGCACAGACTGCTGCTTCATGACTTGTGCACAGGAAGTCTGAGAAACCAAAAACCTTCACAGAAACTTTTTAATGCTCTTACTTTGGGATTACTTTGTCTGACACTTCACCAAACAGTGAAGCATGCAAAATTTCATGGAGAGGGTTGAGGGATTTCTACTTTCTTTTTCCCTTGAATCATTCTTTGGCTTCAATAGTCTGAAGATTCACCAGCATGTAGGACTACATGAAGTGCCGTTGTCCACAACATCAAACCACCACATGACATGTTGTAATTGTGCTTTTTGTGCACTCTGCTCTTGTGCAGCTGCAGAGGGACATAACGTTCAGACAAACTAAGGCAATGTGTGCATATCAGAGCTCTGTCTAAATGAGATTCAGGTACCCCCAATAACTACAAATTATATCCAACGGAGAGGTTGATCCACATTGATTTTTATTATGGGGATTTATAGTCAGCATGGTTTTGAAAAATGGACAGCACTAAGATAATATGTTTAAAGTGCTTATGGTCTTTTCCTTCATGTTTCATCATAAGGTCATGGCAAACAACAGAAACTGTTCAGGCATCTATCTTTCAGACAATTTAAAACCTTCACCATAACTATCACTCTTGGCCTCTCCAATCACTTACAATTTCATTTTCATTCAAAATCAGAGTTCAAGTCCAGATATTTTTTAAATTCAAGAATCTGTCATTAAATAATACAATTCTTTCTTGCAGTCTGCTTCCCAGTGTGCTTCTCCATCATTACGGTAACATAGAAAATTATTTTCTCAAACACTATACTAATTGCAGTTTTGCCCAATCTTCCCACTCTTGCAGACACCCCAGCACATTCTGGCGTGTGTTCCCACAGCTGCCTCCACCGCTTGCCGTGGGGTCTCTATAAGGGGTGGTCTGAAGACAACTCTGAAGAACATGGAGGGAAGCACCCACAGACTCGAGCAGCTCTGATGGACAGCCTAGAAGTGAAAGGGAGACAATTAAATGCAGGAGAACATTATTTGCCCTTCTTCCTAGTTTTATACCATTAGGTTATGTTACAAGAAGGTTCAGGACCCAGGAATAGATGCTGACTGATGAAAATGCAAGGCACTGACTATATGCATTTGCAAGTGTGCTGTGTAGGATCAGAGGATAAAAGCAAGCTTAATAATTTTTATTAATTAATCAGCTGCAAATCTGCTTCTTCTTTCTAGACATCAGCTTCCTATTGATATTAATGAGAATTATGTGAGCTTAGTTATGGTGATATTAATTTAGTTATAGAAAAACATTTTTCTGTTCTAAGCAATCTAACTGTAATTTTCTAGGACATACACATGCCCTTTTTTATCAATAGATGTGCTTGTGGTTTGCACTAACACTTGCTAAATACAATATGGTATTTATTTCAACATAAAATATCGACTATCCTTATTTCCTTATTATTCTTATCACTTGGAACAGCTTGGTTCTGAATGTGTGATACACTGGGCCTCATTGGAATGATCTCATATTGAAAACTTCTTCCCATAGAAAACAGAACTACAGATGCAAAGTGTTTTTTTTCAGTGACTCATCTACTGATTTTTAAAACTCTTTATCAAATTGTTATTATCTGGAGTTATAATTCCCTAACCACAACTTATACCTGTATTGCCCTAAAATGCTGCTAATTTAGGAGCTTGATTTCTGCTGTAGATGGATGGGTGGATAACCACACAGGCTCAGATAAATTTCTACCAGTTGTTACCAGTATAGTAATGGTATGGGGAAAAAGAAGTCAGGATTTCAACAAACCTTAACCTTCTGAGTCTTTCTTGCTTATTTAGCATAGGAAATGACATCCCCATGAAATCCATTTTGTACTCGCAGACAGATTTTATATCTTCCTGCTGCAATTGGTCTCTCCTTTATGCAGGCACATAGATGACAATCTTCCATCTTGTTCTTAATCAGAGGGAAACTCAACCAAAAATGCAAGACAAAAATCTACTTTAACCTACTACAGAGATGAAATGGTGAAGATATAGTTAATGGTACTTTGTTAGTTTTGAGGAAGGTTGTTGCAGCAGCCAAAAGACATGTGCCTATATATCATATAGCAGTGCAACATCTAGCAAAAAAAACGCTTGATGCTGCCAGCTTCCTGGTAAAATTCCCTCTTAAATCACAATAAAAGACTCAATCCCTAGCATAATACTCTCTGAAAAGAAAAATATGGCCTGCCAGTATCTTGCCTTAGCTGGGAGGTAAGGAAGATTTCATTCACTGTTTATCAGTGTTTATGTCCATGCCCTTTCTGTACAGATGGAAATGTAGTGAAGCAGAAGCTATTTGGGGAATATAAGCAGGCTGTCAAAGACTTACAGCAAGATATGAAAATAAAAATCTCAGTCCTATGTGTTAGAAATGGCAATGCAAGCTAGCTCCAAATCTGGGATGAATCCTTCACTTTTTCAAGTGCTGTTAGTTTTATTTTTGCACAGTTTCTAGCCTTGAATTTCTATTAATAAGAGTTCTTAATCAAATGGTTGTTCTATACTTCAGTTACATATAGATGGATAGCTGACCAAGGAGGAAGAAAAATAAGATGTCAGATTACCATGTCTGAAGGTTTGTTGAACTTTCATAAGACTGTTTAATGTGCCAGTGTCAGTGGTGGCTTCTAGCATGTATTTATCTGGCTCCTCTACTAATAAATGAGCTTGATGTCTCCCGAGGGATTGACACAGTATGACCTTGGATGAAGAGGGTATTTTCTTTTCTATTAAATATGACACACCTCTGCAGTCTTTCAGAAGTGTGTGTTTCAAAATATTGAAAACAATAATTGAAATTATGAAATATACGTGCTCAGATATAGATATCTTTTCTTAAAGGCTAGACAAATCATGGATCCACAAAACACAGGCAAGAAGAAACCCCTCAGACCCCTCTACACAGATCTGCAAGTCTTGAAGTCAGTGCTTGGCACATGCAGCTAAGCTTGACAACAGGCAAGCAAAGAAGGAAAGGAATGTATGGATGTGCTACAGTCCCCAAAGTATTGTCTTTTCTGAGTTCTGCCTTAATCCTTGACTCTGCCCTTCCTCCACCTTAGGTGTCCTGCCAGAAGGCTTACCCACCCAGTGCACTGCACTACAGTGCTGATCCAGGACTTACACTGCCCTTCTCCAGAGGAAAGCCTACTTCAGAGCAGCTGCCTCTGCCCCTGGCACAGAAACTCTTCTCATCTGCTTAGCAAAAGTAAAGGGTTGAACTGAAGTAGTTAAAGTAGGCATCTTACTGTTATTTAATTTAAAACAAGATGAAATGCAAAACAAACACCGAGAGTGAAATGTGTGTCTTAGGACAGAGTATCTCTAGAGTCCCTTAAGCCCTTCACAATTAAAACTTCATGGCAGATTTTAGTGTTTTGGAATCTGTCCCTTTCCCTTACTACTTCCACAAAAACCTTGAAGTTTGATATAAGGAAAAATTTTTAGGTTGTCTAGCCTGTCCCATGCCAGGCTTGGATTATGTTCACTGGTATTATGCCAGTTTTCTAGCCACCTCCAGAGCAGAAGCTTATTTTTTATTTTTTCTCTTTGTCAAGGATAGTGTTTTACTGGCAAGAATAGTATGAAAAAAAATACTGCAGTATTTTCTGTGGAGGCCAGCCAAAAAAAAAAAAAAAAAAAAAAAGAAAAAAAAAGATTGGAGTAAAGGAAAGAGACTGAGGAGAGAGAGGAGGAAATAATGAAACAGAAAAGAAGGAAAGAAATATGGCAGGCAGCAGCACAGGAGAATAAATAAGACCCTAAGAACCAAATACAAAATTAGCAGGGAAAATAGCAAAAATCTGAAAACAAAAAGCTCTTAAAATGGAAATTATTGGTGAAAAAAGGGGAAATATTTTTTTTTTTTAATCTTAAAATAGTGTTGTGTTGGCACACAATTGTCAGAAAGACAAGAAGATAAGAAAAGCTTGTCATATTTTTATTTTTTTCCATTCCTTGGTATTTTCCTGCTCTGTACCAAATAAATTATTTGCCACACTTTTTTTTTTTTTTTCTGAGTAGCCTCTTTTTTCCTTTTTATCCAGGTGTCTTAAGCAGTATTTTTCTAGATTATTGGGGCATCCTCTCATTACTACTTTCTTGCTCTGATGCATCAACCTTTGTTATGCATTGGTGTTGTGATTTACTCATAACACAGTAGCCACAGTCTTTGGCTATCTAGCATAATCATCAGCTTTAATACATCTCTTTTGAGTGATATTTTTTTTTTCCTGTTCAAAGAGATGGAAAATAATAACAGCAACTCGAAGAGTGCACAAGGACAAAACAATAATGAACTGTATTTCGAATGAAATGAGAGTTACTAGTAACTTGCTTACCTTTGGATATCTGAAACGATAACAAAGTTTTCATTATTAACCTGTGAATAAAATACAGGACAGTCAAGGATGGGCAATAATTCTGATTCAGACAGGCCTCTCCCATAAAAGTATTAATTATTGCAGGGGAGTATAGCTGTAATCCAAGTTTGTCAATATATACAAAGACGTTATTAGGCACAGTAAAAATGTGGACCTTTGCCAAGATATTCAAGAGTAATTTTCCAAGCCTTATTTCTCTTAACTATCCTTAAGTTCTGTCTGCTTTGATGAAATATGTGTTTTGTACTCCCACTCACAAGGATGACATTGTGGCCATGAAAATTTTGGTCATTCGTAAGCAACTTTCTTTTTCTCTCAGAAAATTTTGCAAAAAACTGTATTATAGACATTCAGTTCAGAATTGTATATGTACATCTGTACTGCTCTGTACTGCTCACCACAAAACTACAAAATACTTCTCAGAATATGGAGAAACTATGAATCTGTATCATAAGGGCTAAATCAAAGAGTTCAAAGAATCACCAGTGTCCCAGAGGTGTATAATGACTGAGAATGTCAGGTGAAAATTCACAGGTAATCAGTTCTAGTTGCTCATTATTACAGGCAAACACATCAAACCAAGTATTTTAGATTGTTCTTTTAGATAAATACTCCATTTCTTTTTCATGGCAATATTACATTGGCATCTTACCTTTATCTGGTGGTAGGCAATGAGTTATTTAATAGAAAAGCAAGTATTTCTGTGTTTCTACTACTCTGTTATTTCCAACAGAAAAGCCCACTGTTTATAGAAGAAATTCTTGCTTTAAGCCCCTAAGTTCATGCCCTCACTTTTAATATTGTTAGACTTCAGCTTTGCTTTAGCCTAAGGCCAGTTTTTTTGTATGATATTCCAATCCTTCTCTAAACTGGAAATATTTCACATCTGATGTCCCCACATTTTGCAGCAAAAATTGTGGAAGCGCTGTCCAAGTTGCAATACAATCAGTATGACTTTTTTAATACAGATGAGACCTATATATAAGGAATTGTTTTGCTGCTTGACCAGTTGAGACTGCAGGTCTTTTCTTCTGTTCAAAATCAGAGGCAACTGAATCAGCTAACAGAAAACTCAGTTTGCACATCAGTGTTAGTAGTTCTTTTATGACATCTTTCAAGAACTTTTCTGTATATGTCTTATCACAATTGATAAAAATTCAGGGTGGGTCTGCTAAATAACTTTCTCATGATATATGGCCAACCAAAAGAGCTCAAGTTTTCATACATAACCCTTGTAGTTAAGAGAATCAAATCCTCTATGATCCTGAGGACCACACTGCCTCGAGTATTTGTGGGGAAGGGGCATGAATTAATTGGAATTCTTAGAGAAGTCTTCCAAGAAACACACTGGACTACAGGTGAAAAAATACAGCAGGTCCTTGACATATGTTTAAAAATAAAATAAAATTCAAATAACATCATAAGCTCTCAAAACTTATTAGCCTACTTTGGATATCTGAAAAGTAAATCCTGCTAAATCCCACATATGCCTGCAACCAGATGCAGAGACTATAATGGAGTATAGGATTGATTTTTTTTTTTTTCTTGTGTGATTTTGCTTCTAGTATTGTCTTTCTCCTAACATTTCTCTAGGTGAGCACCTCTGAGGTAGTTTTTCATTAGTGGTAACAACAGTGAGAGGGCTGTTTCAAGCAGGAAATAGTAACCATTTAAATAACACACTGCTTGCAGGTAAGATAATATAGTGGTTAAAATCCCCATAGCCATTACAACTTGCCTACATTTATGCTCCATTCCAAATGCTGAATAGAGTCCTCAGGACAAAATTGAAATGTTCAGGCTGTTGCTTAGATACTACTTTCACAGGCTTTGTATGAAAATCTACGTATACAGGCAAATAAATAGGTAAGAGTTAATAGGTTGAACCCATAATGGACAAACACAAATCACTTCTTTTACACTATATTTGGGGATGGAAGAAACAGATGTGGAATACATAGAACACTCACACTATGCAAAATGAAAATATCTATGAATTGCTGGGATGCCTTCTCCATGCACAGATATTTGGGACCATCCTAATGAAAACAAGTTACGTGAATTTGCCTGAATTTGGGTCACTCAGTTTATCTATGTATATTTCTGCTGTATAGGATACATACCTGCATATCACGTTTGTTTGCTTTTACAGGAGTCTCCTACCATTTGTGACCTTGCAACAACAGATCCAAACCAAGTTCATATCCTAAAATTAGAAAATCACCTTAGTCACATAGACCACGGGCTTTATTTCCTAACCCAGAGGAGTTAAATTTGCAATAGTTCATATATTCTATTCAGAAAGCCCAAATTATGCCTAGTGAAAACTGCTTTACTAAAAATAGATGCTGTTCTGCATAAGTATTAGATTGGTTCCTGCTATGCCATTTCCTCAGTAGAGGAAAGAAAAAAAAAAAAAAAGAAAGAAAAGAAAAGAAAAAGCAATTTTTGTATGTGTTCTGCTTTGCTAATATCCAAAAATTAATTTGTTAATTTTTTTAACACCAGTAATTCATGACTTAGAGCAACACACTGAACAACCCGGGGGTTATGTAAAAGCTGACAGTGACAACACCACAATACCAGAGCGTTACCTATTATGTAGTTATGGTGACACATACTATTCTTGTGATACACACCACAAATTATATAGGATTTTTGAGTAACTCCATTTTGCTCTATTGAGCAAAATGAAATGACTACACAAATTACTGATTTTTGCCTTTTGTTACATTTTGTGTTAATCCCCTGCAAGATAAGTGTGTGCCTTCATAGGCTTTGCATTAAAAACAATTGTGAAAGCAACAGAAGCAGAGCAAAATTCAATACTCAGATTATACTGGAGGAAAGAATAGATAGCAAAATAATTCTGAATTAAAACCCAGTTATGTTTTGTAAACAAATTTTCTCTCCTTGAACTAGCTTTTAATTATTTATTTAGTCTCGTATTAAGCATTATTTTTTATATCAGCTTGTCATTTATTTCATATAATTACTGCAAAGATTAAAAATATTTAAAATGGCAAATCAATCTAATTACCCACATTAAATGTACTTTCCATCAATTTCCACTACAAAAGAGTATAAACTAGCTGCTATGTACCACTTCTATTGTGACTTCAAGGTGAATAATTACATATATGCCATTTTTAATATTTCTGAACCTGACATTTTTACCTGGTAGTGAAAGGGAACAGAGTAACTATTGGCAGAAGTAACTGTCTTTAAAATACTTCTATAAAGAGTTATTGTAATGAGAATGACATTCCTTACATTGTCTACTGTCTGCAAAATTATCCTACAGTAGATTATCATTTTCCAGACATGGGTTTTGGTGAGAGAGACTGAGTTTTAATGATTGATTTCAATGTTTGCTTTTGTGAAGTAAGTCCTGTTCAAATATTATCAGGATAAATATGCTTATAAAAAAAAAGAACATCTTCTCACCAAGAATCACATCTTAGCAGAGGTGATCAGTATTGTTTGGTTTTGTTTTTCTCTAAAATAGTATTATTAAATATTATATTTTTATTCAATACCATGCTTGATTTTTTCTCAACTTTTCCCTAAAATAATGAAGTGTTGGTAAGTTTTTTGTCTACAGAAATAGGTGATTATTTAACATGTATGTTCCACTGAAAAACAAACAAACAAATTGTTTAAATCAAGAAAACACAGACCCAAGCCATTTCATCAAATCTTTTGGAAATTTATAATCAAACCAATCCAAATCATGTTACAAACTTTCCACTATGAACCAGATATCATTCCTTAGTTCCTCCCCCCTGCATGGGACAATATCTTTCTTCCCTTTGAGGGAATGCTATATTGTCCCAGCTAATAAAAGGATATTTATACATAAAACCATTTCAGCAACCCACAGCTATTTGATGTTAACAGGCATTTCAGAATGGGGGGAATGCACATTAAAAAAAACCAACCAAACAAACAAACATAAAAATCTTGCTGGAAGGCAGCATAGATATGGGAGGGAAACAACTATTCACCCTTCAGGGTGCACGACCCAAATGTGCCATCTGAGATCCATGATGGTTCCGGTCAGGTACCCAGCAGGGCGCTCTGGCCAGCCCTTGCAGAAATCAAGGTGTGCAGATGTGGGGGATATATGCTCAGGTCTCGTCCTGGCGTGGAGTCAGAAGGCCTGGAGGTTATCTTGTCCAGTCCTTAGGCTGGGCAAATAAAGCCTGAGATACCCACTTGATTCTTCCTTCTTCTGAACTTACTCATCGTTGCTAACTAAGGACTAGATCTCATTGGATTAATTTCCGCAAAATCCTATAAGTATACATGTGCCTTGATAGAAAGTGATGAGAAGTAAAATCATCCCCATGGAAATGAATCTGATCATTAGAGTACCATAGTGAGATTGAGCGAGCTCATTATCCCGTGCCCTCCCCTTGCAGGAAGTGCCAGCATGTAGAGGTCTTTACAGAGAAGTGCAGCATTACTTATGCCTTTCGGTATCAACTTTTACTGATGATATAGTGCTACAGTCAGATGGAACTTTTGAGTGCCTAAAAGAATGAAATCATATATAACTGTGGTATTATTTACTTTTAATTAAAGTCGTTTGATGACTCAGGGTTAGATGGTTCCTTTCCATTTTTACTGGAAGTGATGCAGTATATAATAATAATCATAAATGCAGGTACTTCAATTAATAACTTATAGTCAGTAAAACTACTTTTATGTATACACCATCTACTGAACTGTATTTATACAGTTGTTTAATGTTAAAATATACTGCGTAACAATGTCAGATAATCTCTTAGAACAGTATATCTTACATCCCTTCTGGTTCTAATCAGTCAGTGGAATCTCTTCCCTTCCCCATTAAACATTATGGTTCAGCAACTAAAGTAATACCCAGACAGGTTCAGCTAATCTCCATTGTCATATAGACATATGGTAACAATTGCTGGTTTAAATTACTATTTCAATTATAAATTTTCTACTGATATTTTTACTAACAAGTACTGAATACAGAGCTTGAAAATTCAAGATTAAAAGATAATGGGGTTTTTTTACTATTGTATTTTAATAGCTCAGCAGGTCTCAGACAATTTCACTGGTTTCTCGAGATGGTAGAGATCCTGAGGAATAAATGTAAATCTGCTAGACTCACCTGAAAATAAACAGACCTAGTTCATCAGAGCATTCAGGCTCCTCTTCTACTATTGAAGATCTTTGGTCATAGGTTCATCTTCAGAGGAAAGTTGATCTTACATTTGTTTCAGTCAAGAGATGTATCATGTCATCTATAACACATCACCAGAGTCAATCAAATACAACAAAAGAGCATTCACAATTCTGCCCTCTCTGCCCTCCCTCCCCCCATGCTTCTTTACTCAGTTTGACTAAGTCTGTATTTAAATTTTTATCTGTAAAAGTAGTTGTCCTTCAAGAGGACATGTAGACATAATGAGAGGCACTGTATATTTTTAATTTACTGGAACAGTACCATTCATCCATTTGCTCATTCACTCATTCATTCATGAAGTTATTCTCATGATTTTTTACACACATCA
>NW_010302937.1:0-35099 GCF_000700745.2 Antrostomus carolinensis | reverse complement strand
TTCAGCAAAAGTATGTCAAAATGTAAGCATATGAGTTGTTGCATTGAAGTCACATATATTAGCGGTCCGAGTGAACAATTTAGAAGCTGAATCATGAGCAAAAAAAAAAAAACCTGTAAGAAATTTTTCACATAATATATTCTCAGCAGATTTATCAGCTACTGTTACTTACAATAGCAACACGTATCTTGACATACTCAATATACTGTACAAAGAATGGAAACACTTCTTTTTTATTTGTTTTACAAAAAAGAAAGTATCCAATAACATAAGCATATATTTTAGGTATCTTCTTCATGACAAAATTGTACAAGAGAGTGGACCAGCAAATGACAATACTCAGTTTCCTGCAGTTGTTCAGCTATTTGAACGCATCGCTGCTCACTCTGCTAATCATATGTTAAAACCCTTAAATTATGTTCTATGAAAACACTTCTAAGACATAATTTATCTAATTATCTACTGCTTTTCTACAGGAGAAGAGAGACAGCTCAAACAACAAGGTAGTGCAAGCTGACTCCAGGAGGGCTTTAGCACTGGTTGAGCTTGCTTGAAATGTCTGGGTAGTTCTTTCAGTGAACTCATTTGTGGCAGGACAGTAAAAAGCTGATGTGACATGTTTGATGTAATTTCTTTTGACAAATAATAGAAACTATTTGAACATGAATTGATTTCCATTGTCACGTACAATCTGTTCAGAAGCTCTCTGTCCTTGCAGACAAGAGTCTTCAAGAACTCACCATCTGGGCTGAATTATCTGAATTCATATGGAATAATTCAAGCCATTTACATTAGTCATCTGCTACAGAAAAATATATGTATATGTATTATAGAGAGATATATATTCTACCAGTGATCCACGTAATTTAGGTGGAGTTCTCACCATGGCGCTAGGCATTGGGACTGATATCTGAAGGGCATTCCAGAACCAAGAGACATTTTAGGGTGATAGAGCCCTAAGGCTTGAACTAATAAAAGCATACAGTCAATTACAAGGAGCCAAAGCCAGCAGCAGCAGTTTTCCAAGCAGAGATAGTTCAATGACAGAGGCAGCTGCTAATATTTTTCTATTAAAATTAAAAAAAATGAAAGAAACAAGAAACTTATTATTTGCAGCCAAGTATAGGTCTCAGTTAATTTTTTTTCAACTCTCCAGACTAACCTAAGAGGTTTTTTTGTAAGCCTGGGCAAATCTGGAAGAGATTTAAAAGCAAAGTCAGTGGGCCTTTGAATACAATCTTCTTCTATATATGAATTAATACTCTGCCTCTACATGGAATATCAGCTTAAAGTAACTTTAACTTAATTTCAATGCATGATGGCAGTTTGGGATGATATAACGTTCCTATCTCCATCAGAAGATTTCTGAAGGTATGTGCACCAACAACCCAAGTCTAAAAATTACTATGAAGGAGGCAATATTCCTGGTGTGCTAACCAGCAACAAGAGATAATAACTGAACACTCCCAGAGTATTGGTTGTGTAATAGGAATTAATCTCCCACTGCAGTAAGAAATATATGTAAAATGTTCGAGATTCACAACACAAACCTAGCACTCTTGACCAGCCCTGGCATGCAGCTACAACAACAAAATAACACGAGAATTTATGAGATACTACAGAGTACAAAAGTGGGGTAACAAATATGCAGACATCTAATCCTGACTTGTGGCTACAGTAACAAGATAGCCACATAGGAAGTAGTAGAAATGAGAAATATTATTGATAACAAAAGAGGGTCACTAACTTAAAAGAATTGCTGATGAAGGTAGAAATTACCAATGCAACGATATCACAAATACTGTAGAGGTATATAATACCAAAATTAGGGAAAACAGGAAAGAGTAAATAGGGACAGACTGTTACTTGTGAGTGGATGAGGGTGGTAAAGGGAAGAACTTGGGAAGCAAAAAAGAGAGAAAAAGGGAATATAAGCAGAAGCGTATGATTTAACTAGCTGTTTAGGGGTACCTGTGGGCATCCTTCTGTTGATCCTGCTCGGAGAAGGAAAATAAATCCATTATTGCTTTGATCATATGTGTGTCTGAATTTTTCCTGTGGTAAGTGGGGGTACATGAGGTGTTTTCCCTAAAACTGGTGAGGGAATACATGAAGGGGATGGACTAATTTGAATAGCTGTGGAATTTAACTTTTAGCAGAATCCATATTCAGAGCTAGGTATCTAAGCTCACAATAAATAGGTTCATGAAGACCAGCAAGCTAAACAAGCCATTTCTAAATGCTGAGAAACATTCAGTCCCTAATGCTAAGCCAAATTCGGTATTCAGTAGGGTTGTTAGCTGCCAAAACTACTTGTCACTTACCCATGCTCAGAGTATTAGAATGGAAGTAGTAAGGCCACATATTTACTCAATCCTATAATGGTTATATGGGGAGGGGCAGACTCACAGGCAGTTCTGTTCTTACCTGAATTAGACCTACATCTCCCACAGTATAGTAAGAAATTATATCATGTGAAAGTCTCTTGATCTTTTACAATATATTTTGTGCAAAGTGCTTATATACTTATTGAATCAGAATTAATGTTTACCAGTCTTCTGTTTATGACTAGATTTGCCTAGATAGCCTCACCAAGGTTCTATGGAAATTTGGAGTATATAGGTTTTGAATGTGCAAGTTTTGTTGTCAAAACACAAGCACACGTCTGTTTTTTGTATGTGTTAGAGTTACAGTTGTAATGTGAAAGACCCCAGATGTCTTGTCTTGAATACAGGTGACTTTGGTGTTGGGTTCATGGTTTTTTGGAATCTGCAGGAATTTTGTACCTTGCTGATTACAGCTGAACTTTTTACAGCCATTTTCTGAAACAGAAGACAATACACAACAGAGAACTTTTTGTATGATGCAGAAGCTTAGCATATACTGTTTACAGTTTTACATTACCTTCAGTATAATAAGGCCCCAGTGAGTGATATGTGCTTTAGAAGCACTGAGGTTTTCCACAACTTCGTGTTTTTAAGTGGTCTCTGTTTGTCCTTCTGTGGAATTACAGAAACAGCAAATTTTGTAGCAAGCTCCATTTTAAGTTTTCCCTCTTCCACTTGTAAAGGGAACCAAATAACACTTCATTTATTGTCTGCTAAATTAAACAGTTGTAAAATTGCTGTAATGTTCCCAGTGGCTGCCATGTTGCTGTCTACAAGCTGATTAAACTGAAGTCTTCTCATAGTGTCCTCCCGGGACAGAGGCTTGCTTTTTGTGTTGATATGAACATTTTTTATATCTGCCATAGTTTCTTTCTTGATTTTGTTTAACTACTTCCCATAAAAAAAGCAGACAATCTTATTTTAAGTGTTCACTAAAATATGATAATGCTGGACTTACTAAATTAGACCTCTTCAGGTATTTCAGTGTGGTGTACAGGCCCTGATGTTAAACACTTATGTCTCATCTCAGATGTTTACTTTAGTCAAGTTATTGGCAGTTTTGCCAATAACAAAATGTTCTCAACAAAATGTTGAGGATTACCTTGACATTAGAAGACAGAAGATGTATTCACAGGCCTACAGCATGTGTCCCATGAAGAGAGGTGGAGGCAGCATTGTCTGACAAAGAGAAGGTTAAGGAGCAACCTAATAGCAGCCTACAGCTTTTTTAAGGACATATAAAAAAGTGCAGAGACAAACTCTCCTCAGCTGTGGCAGATGGCACAACAAGAGACAGTAGCCATGAACCATGGGTTAGGAGGTTCAGGTTGGACATCAGGAGGAACTTTACCAGGGGCATGGTGCAGCACTGGAACAGGTTGCCCATGGATGATGTGGACATGGTTGCATGCTTGGAAATTTTCAAGATCTAGTTAGACAAACCCATGGCTGACAATAACCCAGTGCTGGGGATAGTAAGGCTTTGAGGAAGAGACTGAACAATATGCTTCTCTGATGCCCCTTCCAAACAGCATTTCTGTGAGTCAGTGATATGATTCCATCATGCTCCCTTCTTAATTCAGTGGAAAAATATGTGGAAAACTTGGTTGTTTTGTGGGGGTTTTTTTAAGTGGACTATTGCTGTCATTGTTAAAATAGTTTAACAGAACTGCATTTTTTTCTGAAAAAAAATAAGCACATGAAAAACAACAAGGTTGTACAGTATAGCTTTAAATCCATTCTTCCATTTTACATGTGAAAAACATGATGATGATGGAAAGGCAGAGACTGTGAATTAGCTACATGGAGCCTTAGGTCCTAAAGTGAATACAGACTGAAACCCTAAGAGTCTTGGATGTTTATGAGGGATGTTTTATTCTCTCTCCAAAATCCTCTCTTGCCTCTTACTCTTGCATTATTCAAGAAGCATGACTGACTTATTAGCCAATGATCATAATTCCTCTCTTAAGCAAAACTGAAATCTTTATGCCCTCTATTAAAGGGTGGAGAGAGACAGTACCAGTAAAGGAGTGTCCAATGAAATCCTTTCATCCACATTCACACCTAATACAAACTACTGTGGCAGACAGACAGAATACTGCAATGAAAATGTGTTCTCAGTCTCCCTTCCTTCTCACAGCCACTTCCTCCAACCATATAATGTAATACTTTATTGCTTCCATAGAGGAGCTACCTGTAACTATGCAGCCAGGGGTAGCCCAGCATGAAATGGCCAGTCTCTGAGCCCACACTGCTGGGGGCAGTGTGTGTTTGCTGCCCTATGTGCTGTGCAGAGAAGGTGTGCATATGATATATCATTTTTAAAATTCATGTGAAAAGAAAATAAAACCTACAGGAAGAAATCAAGGCTGGCATTCAACAAGACAGCAAAATCATAAGGTTAATAATTACTTTTTCCTTGGGCTAAATATATATACTTTGTACCTTAAACATTGCTTGAGGAAAGGATTTTACAGGCATGATTTATGGGATCAGTAAGCAGATTTTACCTGCTATGCTTGTAAATCTTTGCATTGCATTGATAGTTTAAAAAAATAGCTTTAAAAGTAAATAAGGACATACTTTGTGATTTCCTTAAGGATATATATGGACTTGCTATAGAGCAGACATTACCAAGAGAGCTTTCAGAGCTTTAGCAAGGAAAAGCTTTTGGATCCAAGTAGAGTTCTTTGGTGGATAAAAATATAGTTGCTTCACTAAATATGCATCTCATGAAAAGAAATTTGGGTAGTAAATAATGAATTCTGCCCAAGCCTCAAGCTCTGTTGGACTTTTCCTTACGTATTTCTGATGCATTGGTAGCACTGCACTAAAGAAATAGATTAGAAACTGACTGATCCCCTTCACAATGGTGACCTCAATTTTATAGATGCTGAGAATCACATACCAATCAGTCTCCCTCTTTTCATTAGAGACAAGCATTTTATTTTACTTCTGATTTGTATTTATTTCTTCCCAAAGACCTCTTTAGATTCTAACACCAAATAAGACCATTTTCCCTGAGGTATATTGTGATTTCTCAGCCTGTGAAGAGAAAAAGGTATAGAGGAGGCTATGGCATCAGTTAATTTATTTACAAGTACCTGCTTGTACTGATTAATGTTTGTCTGTACCAGAAGGAATCTGCTTTCAAGTTTTTTCATTAAAAATGTGAAAGCAATTTTGCTAACACAAACTATTCTTTGTCAGGTATGTCACAGCCATTTTACACTCCACAGAAAGTTGAAAACTTTTTCTGTCCTTAAACCTAAAACCTGTTGTTGCCCACGAACATGATGTTGGCCAGACATGTCAGGTATTCCTAAGATCCATCCACTGATATTTGTTAATGACCCTACTCCAAATTTACAGCAGTGTAGCTCAGAGTGAATTCTGAACTTTTTTTGCACTAGTTCCCATCCTAAGCACTAGAAATTGTGTTTAGTATCATTCTTGGACTTGGAGGGAAGATTAATTCCCCTTACTGCAGGAGCCTGTGGATGGAATTGTACACTCCACACCAGTGTGGAGGTCAGCCTACATGCTCAGCACTCCCTATTACTTTAAAATGACAAGCCGGCTTGGGAAACAGTGTAGATGATAGTATGGCTTCACCAGAGTTCCCAGAATACACTGATTTGCATATGATGAGGATGCAGTGTAAAGAATGAACAGTGAGTGAGGCATTGCTACCATAGTAGCATTTCTGTTGTATACACATATGATACTGAACGATACCAAACAATCTGGTATATGGGTGCTCAGTCTAGCCATGCATGGGGCTGCCCAGACTCCCTGAACTTCTGGCTCTGTTTCCGCTCCTGTCCACTCAATCCTTTTCACCAGAGCTAGGAGGGTGCTGCCTAAATGGGTCCTCAGTGCCACTCACCAGTGGTGGGGAGGAGAAGACATGGGAGGTGGCCAGCATGCTGGCTTCCTTCTCAGTCTGCTGCTGGCATATCTCATAATGAAGGACTCTGCTAAGAACTTATTTCTGTGGAATCTAAGGTAGGGAGAAGGGGACCAGTGGGCCTAGGGTGAACAGTGTAGTGACAGAGTGGGGAGATAAAGGACTGTGGAAGAAGAGAGGGAATGGTGAAAAAATGATCAATTTTCCTTTGCATCCAGCAGCATATTGTGTTTTCAGCTGTAGTGTACCTACCTTCCCAATGCCTAGCTGCAAATCTTTAGCTCAGATGGCAGAGGAAATGAATTGTTGCAAGAAAGAGCTGTGAGGACATCTGTAGCAGAGTTGTAAGGACAAAAATAGAAAGGTATAAAATCCTAAAAGTAAACACAGAGCTGGAGGACAGCAACTGGAGAGTGAGAAAGACTCTGGCCAGCAGAAACTCTCCTGATGTCTTGGGGTAGTGGGCATGGATAGCCTAGCAGCTCAGTGAATCCCCTACAGATCTCTTAGGTCCACTAGACAACAAATGATTGCTTTATACATTGAAACCAGATATATCCTTATCACAGCATCATTTTGTTCATGCCTAATGGTGCCTGAACAAAATGACCTGGTATGCTAGGGTTATGAGAGTATTACTGGTCATTGCCAGTATAAAAATCCCAAGGCCTGGCCCCAGTCTATCCACCAATCAGGCTGATTAGCAAGTGGAACAAAAAAGAGAGACAAACTTCCTTTCCTCCCTTATGCAAAGTTCACTGACTCCTTGTGCAAAAGTTCTAATAATATTGGGACATGTGATGATATCTGTTATACTGTGTTTGGTGTACAGTTTATGAACAGTTGAAATTCTATCCACTGTCACTACCAGGAATGTATATGTTCTCAAGTTTTCATACTGAGCAATAAAAGCTCTACTCTGACACCAGTGAATCTTGTGAAAGGATTTCTATTGACTTTGATCCGCTATGGATCAGGATCCAAGTGAGGTAGAAAATTATTTTCTCTGCTTGCTGCTTATTAGAAATTGATCTAAAGAAGAGCTGACTTAAAAAAGAAAATAATTAAAACAGTTTATTTGGTCTAATTGCTCTGATGTTATAGAAATAATGGTCTGGGATCAGATTAATTAGTATGAAAGAAATATTTTGGATTGATAGAAAATCTTATCTTTCCTTTTCCTTACTTCAGTTCAAATTACTTAATAATGGAATGCAACTTTATATAATGCCCACTGCACGAGAAAAGGGATAAGTAAAATAATACAAGCACTCCTGTGATTAAAGAATTGACCCAGTTCCTTGTGTTTGTCTTCCAAAGTACAGAGAATAGCACAATTTCCTCTTCTCCATATTTCTATAATAACACAAAGCTATGCAATGATTTTTCGGTGTTCTAAGTCAACCAAAATCTGAGACAAAGCAGCTTAAGTCAGCTTTGGGTTCCTGAAACTGAAAATGGCCCAGCTTTATCATTTAATTCTTTCTGGTCATCTTATCTACTTGTGCCTATGCCTGTACCAAAATTGCTGTCCATCAGTGTTTTTTTTTCCCCTCCCTTGGTAAATGTGGTCCAGTTAAGCACATTCTAGGATGTACTGAGGTAAAACAAGGAAAGATTTTCCAGTTCTTCAAGATTTTTGATGACTGTTGAAACTCTAATTTCCCCTCAAATTTCCAACACTCAGGTTACAGTGCCGTTTGTTCAGATGGAATGGGGATTTGTATCTCTTCTTTGAAGAAATAGGCAGACTTGTCAGAAAAAATAATCTCAGACAAAAACTTTCCACCAGATCTATCAAAAAAATCACTGTGCATCTATTTGCTAAAATGGAGTATGCCCTATCAAGGACAAAGAAGTTACTATAAATAGTAATAAACAGAATATCAACAGCATATGATGGATTAACTGTTGTAAAGAGTTGTTGCTGACCAAGCACATTGTCTTGTCACACTGGATTGCAGAATAAAAGTATTAGTGGATTTTACTGCAAAAATATATCTAGAACTCATTGCACTGATTACTACCTGCAGAAACAGACTGACTGAAAGAGCTACAGATGTTTGATTATTTAAACATTACAGAGTATTTATAAAATAAAGCCCTTCATTGAATTAGCTCACAACTACTGAACTGATACCTTCTTGAGGTCACTTGAGCCATTTACCAAGCTCCATTTAACAGGGGTGTGGGGTCCAGTTCTGCCAGCCAAGCTGGCCCTGCATAGCTGGAACCCATGGCTGTGGACAATGATTGTGAACTGAAAAAGTGGGAAACCTGCAGGACATACTGCATTTCCCTCAAGAAACCAGGTCTCATCATATGTTGGCGATGCTGCATGTCTGGGTAAGAGTCACTCACTAGCCCAGACTTGGAGTCTGGATTTCAGCAGTATTGATTTTTGGTAGAGTCCATTCTCTAACACCTCATTGTTGTGGGACAGACAGATAAGTCTTCCTGCAGTTCATCCTGCCTGCCAGTACGCTGGCCAATGTGCACAGGTGCGAGTGCTGAGTTTAGATCTGGCATGTACACCTCCAGTGCTCTCAGCTGCCCCATATAGGATGCATCCCTCATGTCAACAAACCGGGTAACCCTTTCCCAGTCCTGCTGTAGTTTTCATCCCACTTATTTTAAAATCAAGACTCCCAAGCAAGGAATGTGAGTTGTCACATTTGTTCATACTCAGCCTTGGGAAACCTGTGTTTTCCAGTCTTTGGGTTGCTCCCTGGAGATTTAAATGAGGATCATCAAAAGGAGAGAGAGAGAGAGAGAGAGAGAGACTGTCTCTGAGGTCTTTTTTTTCCCTTCCCTGCACTAGGAAGATGTGGCCACTGGGAAGAGGCCACATCTATGAGGTGTTGCATAGGGAAAAGGTAGAGGGGGAGAAGAACATGGCAGGCAGGAGAGCATCTTGCAGGCAAGAGACTGCCCATCCGGCTCCACTAGGTTAGAAATAAAATACTTAATTTGTTATTAGGGCCATCCCATCTCCTATGCAGTCCATTGGTTTAAAAGTTGGTAGCCATGAGTATGGGGATCATGTGTCCCAGTGAAAAGATAACTTGCCAGTTTGGGAAGTGGCACTTCACTGGACTATTTTGTGAGAGTTGGCTTTAGGGTCCATTTCCTGAGTGCTTGGTAATCTTTAAGGAGCAAAGCTCTCCTCATAGCACATTTGTAATGCCAAAGTTTCGTTATACTTGCTGTGGAGTCACAGGGCCAGATCCTAAGATATGCCTGTCTCTTAAAGAAATCAGTAGGATATGTCCCTAAACACCTTTGGGATTCAAGGCCCAAATCACTGGCCAGGGTCCCATAAGAAATCCAGCAAAATGCCTGAGTATTTGTCCACGTGGACAAAGTCTCAATCTAGTATGTTATCCACGGTCCCTTTTTTCTTACAGACAAAACCTTCTTCCCTTAACTCTTTGAGCTGTTTAAAAAATGTTGGTAAACACATGTGTACAGAATTTATGTATAAAGTGATGCCTGTAGCTTCACATTGTCCAGGTCTTTCACATCTGAATGCATGACATCGCGTGTATTGGGATTTGTAGGCACGCAGGACATTATTATTGTTGCCACGCATTGTATTTGCATTACAACCGTCCTTAAATGTGCAGCATTGTTTTGTTAAGCAATCAGAATGCAAATACCACTGGCACAACTAGAAAACATTGAAGTATCCCAAGTACACAAAGTATGCAAACTGTGCAGTAAAGCGCACAAATCCTAACAAGCTCATTAGTACCATACTGCAGTGATTACAGAGCAAAACGCTTTCTGTGGTGCACCAGTCAGGCTATACAGAGGGAAAGCTTTGCAATGTTTTAATGCAATGTTGCCATCAATTGTATACTGCTACAGCAGTCATGTTTTGGTGGCATAAGCTGTTCAGGGAAAGTGGCACTATCCTTTGCTTGTACCTTGCCTAGGTAACATTCTTGATTGGCCATTAGGCACTACATTATAATCATAAGGATGAGGATAATAATTATGAACATAAGAATCTTGGCCAGACCAAAGCCCCATCTAACTCAGTATCCCTGTTCTGACAGTGGCCAGAAGAATATTTTAAAGCAAAAAACCCTGAGAAACTGGGCACGTATAGGGTGACTCTTTCCTTGGTATGGCCTTTGAGTTTCCAGCAATTGTCAGTATTTATGTGAAATCTGAAACAAGATTCTGTACGTGTCCCCTAGCAATTTGATTTGCACCATCATCTTTATTGTAACTTAATGACTGAAAACTAGATAACCAACAGTCTGTTGTTAGTGTACCTTTAACTTCCCTGCCAGTACATATATATATATATATATATACAAACAACCATGCACTTTCCAGTATATGTCACCTTAAAAGGAAGGCACAGATCTTCAGTATAGTCATTTGAAAGATCTGCTGAGAGGAAGATTAAAGTTTTAGAGGAAAGTCACCCTGTCATTTCATGGTTTCAGAAATTATGTCAGTCCTTCTTTGAGGCAGAGGATGGACTCAATGGCTGTTCAAGCATTCTTTCCTACACTGATTTTTTTAAGAATCTATGATTATTCAGCTGCTATAGCAGTTAGAAAGTTCAGTTTTAATTAGTCTGGAATAGGAAAATGTCTTTCATTCTGCCTGATCATGTAACACACATGTATACAGGCAGCAGTGGTGGTGAAGCAAATTGCAAAGTGCTCCATTAAACACATCACGTCAAAGTCTACCCTCAGAAATTCATGTGTCTCCAGAGTGAATTTCTCTTTCAGAAGTGGTCCTTTTTACAAGGCAGGAAGCATTAGGTATGCTCATATCTCAGTCAAAGGGTTTCCTACGCAGTGCCAACAGATATTCAGCAGTACTCATTATGCAGGTGAGATATATCGCAGTGCTGCTACTCTGCAACACTCTGCAGATCTCTATGCACCATGTGCACAATGTCTGAAATATAAGCAAATTTATGCTGCACTCATCCTTTTTGTGGTTATTAGTGTCATTTAGTATCATCTTCCTCCAGCAAATTGACTCACCAAGCAAAATGCACAAGTGCACTTTAAAGTGGATCACATTATCACGCCTACTTCTTCTGAAGAGCCAAGTGCCATTACTACTTTTCACAAGGAATAACTGCCTAAACTATTTCACATTCTGCAGTGCATCAACAGTGTACTTCCTCCATTCAGTTAGCAATTCAGAAGAGCGATTGAACAGTAATGCATGACTATCATATTGTTCTAAAATGGAGAGATAAAATCTAGTGCATCGCTTTATGCCTCTAAATGCTAGGGTATTCTTCTCTGGAGCCTTTTCATTGAAATATGCAGTTGTATCAGTCCTAAGGCCCTGATTGTATTTGGGATTTCAACAAGGTATTTGCATTAACATACTACTTTTACTCATAAAACATATTAGAAGTTTCTCTCTTAACACTACTGTTTAGATGGTAGACAATCCTAACAGCACAGTTAATTTCGCAGTCAGCTGTAGACCAAAAGCACTAACAATTGCCAAGTGCTGAGAGGATTTTATTTCAGAAATATTTTCACATTGTTGACTAGCAGTCCTTCCTCCTCTGCGTGCTTTATTTTCTAGAGGGTAGGTGGAGTGTCAAAGAAACATTACAAGGATTCAGACTGTTAAATGGTTAAGATTATGACTGAAACTATGAACTTGGAACCAGACGCTGGGAAACCAAAAATCAGGAACAAGAAGAAATTTTGGCTAAGAAGCATAGTCAAGAGAGGGTCTAAGGGTCAGAACCAACAATCTACTAAGCTGAATAGCAGAGCCAGAGCCCAGTCAAACTCTATATCATACATTTAGAGCTGAGATAGAAAACAACCGGTGCTTGAACTAGAGAAGCTGCAGGCACTCAATGTCCAGAGCTGAGGGTTAAATAAACTAGAATTAAAAAAAGGAACAAAGTTGTAGCCAGGGATCACATTTTGCAACCACACATTGGGACAGCTTCTTATGCTTGATTGCTACAGATGTCTCTACACAGAATTATATGTGGGTCATTAGTCTCCTGGGAGGCTGCCTGTGGTAGCCCAGTGGCTCGCTGTGCTTTGATTGCTCAGAAGTGCTTGTCAAGAGGCTGTCAGGAAGATCACCAAAGGACACACTCGCGCTCAGATCTCAGTGACTTTTGATAGAACTGACCTTTGTGCCTTTGAAAACCTACCCCTTGTTCTCTGCAAAGTGGTGGCTTCCCATGTGGTCTGATATGTTTACAATTATGCGTGTTTGGTGTTCTGTGACCTCTTTTCATTCATTACCACTGCACTTAATATCATGGCAAAAGAAGGGTAATGATTCTCTTTTTGCAATTGTAACTAAATTGCTACCATAGCAGAGAATATGTGCTGGACAAGGTCTTTATTATGCAACTGTATGCAGATCACTGTGAACTGCATCGTTCATCTAGTCCAATGATACAGCACCAAGGTCACGGGGCATTTTTAAGCTAATGATGAGTCCATAAGTCTAATAAATGTGCTTGGTAATCACAGCAAACATATTGTCTTTGTCACAGATGTTTTTCTTTCAAAATCACTTGGCAAACACAACTAAAACATCACCCTTGTGCATGCTCTGACCTCTCTTAAGAATCCACTATCAGGAATGCTGAAGTGAGATTGTTTAAGCTGAGAAGTCATGGCCTACAGCTACAAAATTGGGTGCTTCTAACAGCGCCGTTGCACTTTACTTAGAATAAACATGAAAGAGGCTAAATGGACATGGAATCAGTGAAGGATAAATTTTGACAGAGAGCAGATTTTGAAAAGGAACATATCCATTAATAATGCCAACACAGGTAGAGATCAATTTCATATTGCAATGGTCTAGGCAGGTTGACATTAATTATCCAGTTTATTTTTGTAGCAATTACACTGCAGTAACCCACTACTTGCTGATCCAGTAGCCTTTTGTTATCTGTCAGAAAATACATTAACCACCAAATGCATCATGTCACTGTGAGCTTTGCCATTATGTGCAGTGGTTGTCCATAATGCTTATCAGATGCTGAAATTTCTGATTTCTTTGAAAGGATATACATCATCTCCCAGGCTGGGTCACCAGATTGCTAACGTTATGTCCTCAAAAGTGGTGATGTACTGCCCAGAACTTGTTGCAGCCTCAGTGCCTTGCAACTTATCATATATATGTATACTTTTATTTTTACACATGTATATGTGAATCATATATATGTATATTTTTGGCTAACAAACATAAATAAGCCCACAACAGCCTGACCACTAAATATGCTCCTGAGAATAAGAGAGGAAAAGGAATTTAAAACAGACACAATTTAATGAATTCTTGTTTTACTTATACCCATTATTGGTATAAATAAAGGTCAGTAATTCAGCAATACTGCAAAATTCACTTAAGGTCATTCAGTGGACAGAAAATGCCAACACGTGAAGATGGCTGTTTAGCAAGGAGCTGAAATAAACATGGTGGCAACAGAGGTCTAGGACAAGACAGAGCTGTCATGTCTCATTCTCAAATGACATAAACAATGCAGTCATGAAATCAGTTTCACTGTTTTTATATATAAGCTTTCTGTGGCTTCCATGCTAAAAACCAGAAAAATATTACCCTTTGCTAATGGAGCTATTTCACCAGGAAGCACGGCATGTGTCCAATTCAATGTGTCAGCAGCTTTCAATCCTCAATTCAGTTTACTAACAGTTGAACTATTCAAGGCCTATATTATAACCTTTTAAAGATGACATGTGACAAGATGATTTTTGATAAATAGTAGAACCATGGTACTACAAATGTGGCCCTTGGCTTGCCAAGTAGAGCAGGTCTCTGGATGCAACCTGACATTTTGTCAGCCACTGCTGTTTAGATAACCATTTTATCGTCACTGCATACTCTGACCCATGCTACAGTCTCCTCTTACTCAGAATATGTTCACTTTCATATGCTCCTGCATTTTGTTGCAATAGAACAACAAAATGTTTAGACCACAGGAGAATGCTGCAAGCTCCTTCTGAGGGTGACCTTGAGTATGTCTAGTGCACAATTGTGGTGGAAGACCAGCAAGCATTTTGGCTCCTATACCTCTCCTGTACTGCCTGTGTCCAGCACTGGTATCACTATTTAAAATAACAGAAAGTAACTAAATAAGTGCCCATTTTTGTGTGTGAATGCACATTCAGAATTGCACTTCTGTGTGGATGCTATGAAAATCAATAAACCAAAGACAGATTAGAAACTTTCACTCTCCAAACTCTCCTTTTGCTTTGAAGTTTAAGGTTTTTTTTTCAGGGTGGGAAGCATGAATTAAAAATCAATCTTTGACCCATTACTATTTTATAATCCTCTCTTTGGCAAGTTGAAAGCAATAGCTTGCCAGGCTCATATTTAAACTTTCATGGAATAATGTGAGGCAGTGAAATACGATGGCCCAGACAAGAGAAAAGACAGAAAAACTAGGTGGTATTGGGAAGACCTGTCCAGAGAGGCAGAACAAGAGTATATTACCAAATATGCATGTTTTGAACTGATCTTAGACCAAAAGAATGTCTATTTTTGAGGAAGTAACCACTTATAATAGTGACCATAATATTTTTAGATTCAGGAAGCACACAGGAATAAGAGGGCCAAAGGTATCACCATGGCTGTGCTAACTTTTGGAAAGAGGAGCTATGTAAAAATGAGGATTCTTGTTTAAAAGAGGTTGAAGAAAGATGGCTAAGAGATTTAAATACTCATAGGCAGCACAGAGACCCCCGAGGAACACCATACTGGGAGCACAGCACTGGTGTATACCACTTGCTGGAAATCCCTTGGGAACAGATAAAAGGAAATCAACATGGCTGAACAGTAAAGCAAGGAAAGATTTTGAAATTAAGAAGTTAACATTCAAAACCATGAAGATGTATCTCAGTGAAGAAAACAAAAAAGTTATAAATTCTGAGAGAATAAATATAAAATTATAATTAGACTAGCATTTGCTTTGTAAATGTCGTGGCAAACTTTCAAGGTACTCATTTTCCCTGTAAGTAATTTGACTTGTCTATGACATCAAAAGACAAATTGATGGCTTGATTCACTGGTTCCTCTACCATTCATATCATGCAGATCAGGGTGAAAATGAATATAAACTGCAGCAGAACACAGCCATTTTATACTTGTTTTAGGCAGTATAAATGATAATAGGAAATGCAGGACAAAAAATGATCTAAATGTTTCTAAACCATCTTTTCTGAACTTCAGAAGAAGAGCAACCATTTGAATCTTTCCCCATTCAGACATGAGAATGCCATTAGTGCATAGTAAATCAGACTGCCTGATTTTGTAAACATACCCTGAAGTCACTTGACACGTTTATCTGTGCCTCATTAGCGGCAAATTTACTATCTGATACAGCAGGGCCAAATCTGTCACACTTGCAAATGCTGATCTTCCAAATTCACACACTTCCCACTTACATGCAACTAGGTCCTGCCTAGTTATATCCATAATTTGCTCCAGGGTCATGCCTCCAGCTTTGCCTCTCTGTGTCTGTGATCATAGCCTTGCAACAAAGAAAGCGATAAATGCAGCAAGTATTTTTCCATAAATTAGTTGTGATTTTTTAAGGAATTGGCTTTTACCTTTTATTTACTTCTTATGACCTCTAGTCTGAACTAGTTCCACTGGAGTTCAGTAAAATGAATTCCAGAATGGTTTGCACAAGAGTTCTTAAAAACAAATATGCCAGCAATGGGAAATATTTTTACCAAAGGCTCTTTCAATTTAGAAACAGAATGACTAGCTTGAGGACAAACTGGTCATTTAATTTACCTCTGACCTGAAAAAGATTAGGAAAACAGTTCATTTTACGTATTTCTGAGCAGTGCTGACATGCTGAGCTTCTGCATAAGTGCATGCAGTATCAGGAGCCTCTCTCACAGAATCATTGGTCCTCCATCTAGAGACATAAATATTTTCTGTGCATTTCACCGAACACTTCAAAATAATGAATAAATCGGAGGATAATCAAGATCATTAAAATATTCATCAGGAAAGAAGACACCCTAAAATACTGATGAAATAATCTACTGTCATTTATTTCCTTCACGTTTCCCATTATTTCTTTTTCTTAGCCCTTTCTACAGCCACATTCATTTTCTCTACCACTGCCTACTGGATTTTGCTCTTGTTATGACTGCACACACATCTCCATTTCCTCTCGATGGCTTGATACTTCTAATTCTGTATTTTGAAACATCATCTTGTGCATTCTGTGCTGGATTGCTATTATAAAAATGTGAGGTGCCTGTAAAACTAAAAGCAGCAAATAGATTTTTTTGGGGGGCAGATAAAATTGTGGAGATTTGTATTTTGCTTGCTCAAATACAGTTCTGCCTTTCAGGACACATTTTTAAGGGTTGCCTTTGCTTTGTGTGGTGCCTTTTTTTGTGTGGTGCAGGGATAGCAGGCGATGGTTTAGTGGCAATTTTAAACTATAACATTACTGTACATTTCAAACAGTACAATAGTATTTTGGACAGCAACACCTCTTAATTAAAAAAAACCCACACCAATATGACATTCCTGGTTTCCTCCTTCTGTTGTAGCAACTTGTTCTTGGACAATTTTTCAACATCACAAAGCAGGGCCACTCACTCTTCTGTTAAAAAAGCAAAACTCATACACATAAATTCTGGATATTAATTAGTAATCATATAAGATGATGAGTTGAAATTTTTGAAACAAATAAATTTGTATTTTCACTTGATTTACTAGGTTTATTAAATATTTACATTATTGCTTTCCAGTAACTGTCTAGTATATGTATTATATATTAAACACTCAGAAAATGTATTTTTTAAAATTATCATTTATTTCTTATTTTTTCACTTTTACTACTTTCTCAATACAAATGTTTTTCTTTAAGCTGTAAGACTTTCAAAACACCATTATTGCAGTCATCTACCTGTTAGCTTGATTTTTTATTTAATTATCAGCAACTAGGCAAATAAGTCGTATAATCTCATTTTGTTAATAGAACGTAATGCAATCTAAAAACAAGTAAATAACCCTTTGCCCCTACAACAACCATAAACAGAATGTAATAAGACTACTAGAAAAAAACATCTCAGAAAACTGTTAAAAGTGCAAAAAGTCCATAGAGTAAAGCACACGGGTATGCAATGAGAAGCTGCTGTCCTTCCATAGCCAATGCAGAGGTAAAAATTTTGGAGGCTGACAAACTGCACCATCCAATAATAAACAGAGCTAACAAAGTTCCCAGGATGCCCCTAGGAGAAAAAACAAAACAAAACAAAACACAAAACAAAATAAAAGAAACATGACAGAACCCACTTGTTAGCAAATGTAGCATTAAATCTTATCAAACTCAAGTTCATGTCTAGCGACTTATTATTGATAAGGTAACAGTCATGGGAAGAACCAAGGTCTGACTGACATAATAAAAGTCAAGCTGAGAAACAAATTAAAATAGTAACAGGGAAGAAAAAAATAAAGGTAATTTCTTCAGCATGGATAAAAGCAGCAGCTTCATCAGTACTACTGCTAAAAGGACCAGTGCATTTCCAAATAAATCTTCTGGGGCTCCAGCAGATGCAAGAGATGAATTTTTATTTTTAAGTTAGCAGAGATCCTATTGCAGCCAAAAGCATCTTGTAGAAGTTGTTAGGATCTAAAACGACACTGCAGACCTACTCTTCCAGCCTCACGACCTGGAGGTGTTGCATTTTTGCAACACATGGCACAGGTTTTAAGTGTGCCTCGGATTCTGAGGAGAGGCAATGAGGTTCTTGAAGAATCTCACCTCAGATGGCTGGGCAGAAAGGTATCGACTGCTTCCCAGGAGAAAACTCAACTGGTCTTTCAAAAAAGAGTGCACATAGAGTACAAAGAGATAGGAAAAGAACCACTGAGAAAAAAATATTTTGCTCATCCTGACATTCTTCTCTGCACACTGAAAAGACGGTGTCTTTCCACACTGCCCGTCGGTGGCAGCTGAATCCTTCTGAAGTTATGTTGTGCCACCTCTCAGACATAGGGTGACCTGGAGAACTGATGATTATGAGATTATGGTAAAAACCCACTGAAATACTCCTGCAGATTACAGAGAGCTCGCTATTAAACTTTGTAGGAACAAAATCTTGCCAATAAATAATGTTTCACATACGCTTTATTTACACTCTGTATTCGCAGTGTGCCTCTATAAAATGCATGAGATCATGCGCGTGATACACTGCTGAAGTACCTAATGAGATCGGCTGCATTACACAATTTTGCTGTGTCCGTCTCAAGGACTTTGAGAATGAATGGACCTCTGCCACTTGCTAAAGGACTTCCTGGTGCCCCACCTTTTCTCCAAAGTATCAGCAAAACAGAACTAGAAGTGAGAAACAGATCACATATACTTACTTAGGTCCATTTATTAGAAATAATCTCCACTAATATTATTATTGCAATTAAACTATGATCAGTAAAGCTCTCCTTATTTAATTGTCTTAGTTTATTTAATGCAATCACATCACATAAAACAGTTCATTTCTTGGCAATCCAGTCTCCAGTCCAATAAGGTACTCAGTGGTGTCAGCTCTTGGGACTTTGGGGGAGGAAGGAGAGAATTGATTGTAACGTGACTCAGCACCTCATTGCAACTTCAAGCCATTAAAAATAAAACATTAAAGACTATGTGATTTAATATCCTCAGTTTAAGTGTTCCTTAAACCTATACAGTGGTATTCAGGGAAATTACACTGGGCCCTGTGAACGAAGTTCCTGGCCTCTGCTCCAACTAGAGATGCTAAGATGCTCACCTAAACAGTTAACCAGAAATTCAGAGCTGGTGGGGATGGCTCTTTGAGCAGTTACCTATGGTGGCAGAGGGGTGGGCTGTAATAGGAACATACTGTGTGATGACAATTTTCAGCTAGTATAATGGCTCTTCAGGGGGCTATCAAAAGGTAGTACAATTTAGAGCTGTGGCTATTCTGCTTTGCACTGAGAGTCCAATGGCCTCTCATAGTTTGTTCCAGGACTGGCAGTGAGCAGGATGGAAAGGTGACATACAATCATCTTGGAACCAGGAGATGCTTCTGCGCACTTATAAATTCAGTCCTTGATCTAATAGCACATTACTACCAAAAGGAATGGTTCAGCTTTAGCAGAGAACTTGTGTCTAGCATGTCCTTGGGGGCCAGATCTTCAAGCATGGGAGGGGAGCAAAAGGCTGATGTCACATTCACAGTCACCAAGAGGACTGGAGGTGTACTAGCATGAGATTGAGCTCAGGGGATAGACATGAGTGAACCATCCCCATTCCTCTAGCTCACAACCTGCAGATACCAAATGGGTCCTTTGCATCAGCTGGGTCTAAGAGTTCCTTTCTCCACTCTTACATTCATTTCCTTCACTGTATAGTCAAGGAAATGGCTTGACCACTCTGTTCAGGGAAGGAAATAATAGTAAATAATTGTTTTTTTCCAGGAAAAAGAATCTGCTGATGTTTCTCCCAGAAAGGTGGTATAATCAACTTAGACTCGGACGTGATTTCAGCATAGATCACAGAATCACAGAATCACAGAATGTTGGGGATTGGAAGGGACCTCGAAAGATCATCTAGTCCAATCCCCCTGCCGGAGCAGGAACCTAAATGAGATCACAAATGGGCACAAACAAATATTTGAGACAGTCTGGTTCCGTGCAAGTTCACATAAGAGAACTGATCTTCCCTTTGGTACCATTCAGCACCCAACAGGTTCCATATTTTGCTTTATTCAGTTACAGTGACATAGCTAATCATGAAAATCGAAAACTGCTGGATTAGTATCTAACTTTGCAATAGATGTGTGCATTACCTTATATATATTCTCTGTGAAAACAAGCATTGAAGTTACCTCTTGACAATGTGAAATTGACAGAAATAACATTTTCGCAAATATTAGGAAAAAATCATGCATGTATTGCTGTCTTTCCTTTGCCTTTTTAAATAAAAAATAAAAAATAATGAAACATATGTTGGATTTAAAAGTTGCCACTTAATTTTAATAGCGTGTTCATAACAGTTAACTATGGTGCTTGCTGTGTGTGTTCAAGCAGTTTCATACAGTGAATGAGAAAGCACTGCAGAATCCTGTAGACAGGCACTTAACATTATCAATTAATTTCAGAAATAAGGATTTAATTTTGTAAAGGCTATCACAGTATAGTATTTACAGGTCTTGGAAAGATATGTTCTCTGTAAATTCACAGTATTTTACAAATGTGCAGTGTGTGCTTGGGGATTCTTTGTAGACAACAGTACCCTGGGCATCTGTAACAGCTGGTTTGGAGTTAGCCCCATCTGTCCTACAATTATGTATCTGCACCTTTTATTAGGATGGATTATTAAACAGGTTAATCAAGAAAATATGGGAAGTGTAGGAGAACAGAGAATGAATGGCTTCTTCATTGTCATTAGTGTTCATCTCATCAAGGACAGCTCAGAAACACTTCAATACATGGAATATGATCAGATTAACCCATCATAGCTTCACAGAAACATGCAAAAAAGATTGTGCCAAAATATGGATCCTACCATATAATTTCCTTAAAAAATAATAAATACATACATGAAACTTCTGCTTTCCCAATGAAAACAAACAGAGGCACTTTCTTATTCATCAGTTGCCAAGTCCCATATGTTACAGATTGAGGAGTTAAAAATGTGAATGAACAAGAGAGACTAAGGAGGAGAATCATTATTAATAATGTGTTAACAACAGATAAAAGT
The DNA here is from genome assembly GCF_000700745.2 of Antrostomus carolinensis. NCBI lineage: Eukaryota > Metazoa > Chordata > Aves > Caprimulgiformes > Caprimulgidae > Antrostomus > Antrostomus carolinensis. The sequence goes on along the minus strand of NW_010302937.1, from coordinate 14,062 downwards.
ACTGCTTAAGGCCTTCAGGCAAGACCTGGAACTTCCTTGTACTTTGCTGTATGTGAACAGAGAGGTAAACACATTCTGTATCTCAAAAGGCTTACAGAATGAAGAGGAAGGAGAAGCTTGCATACAAATTTCCTATTCATAGGCATGTTACTGAACACCCCCCCCACACATGCACAGATACTTACACCACCACACATTTGTTTTTTCAAAGTTTTCAAAATTATTTTCAGGTTTGCAATTACACTACAACTATACCTCAGAGTGTATGACTCTACTATATCTTAAACAGCATAGAACCTCAAAGATGATTAAGGGAGTGGAACATCTCCCTTCTGAGGAAAGGCTGAGGGAGCTGGGGCTCTTTAGCTTGGAGAAGAGGACACTGAGGGGTGAGCTCATTCATGTTTATAAATACATAAAGGGAAAATGTCAGGAAGATGGAGCCAGGCTCTTCTCAGTGATTTCCAATGGTAGGACAAGGGTAATGGGTGCAAGCTGGAGCATAGGAGGTTCCATGTAAACATAAGGAAAAACTTTTTCACTGTGAGAGTGACAGAGCACTAGAACAGGTTGCCCAGAGAGGTTGTGGAGTCTCCTTCTCTGGAGATATTAAAAACCTGTCTGGGCACATTCCTGTGTGACCTACTGTAGGTGATCCTGGTCTGGCAGGGGAGTTGGACTAGATGGTCTTTTGAGGTCCCTTCAAATCCCTAACATTCTGTGATTCTGTGATTTGTTCTAATGCTCAAAATCATTAAAGGTTGATTGGCTGTTTCATTCTGTCACAGAGTAGTTGGTCTACAGAGGAAGGGAAGTGTAAGCTTGGGAGAGTGATACTATGAACAAAAAAGGAACAGAAGAACCAGCTATATAAGACCAAAATATCTGGGAGATGCTTTTAACATTGATAGCTGAGATTGGCCACTATTGGCTCTGTAAAATAAAAAACACATTTGGGGCTGCTGCAGAAGTCAAAGCCACTCTCAGTTCAAGTAGGAAACAGTGCAATTAAGGACTCATATTAAAATGAGTATATATCACTCCTCTCAAATACAGTTTTGTCCATTTCCACCTACCCACACAAAAATAATGGTGTTTTTCTTCACAGCTTTGGAAGCCAAAATTCACTACATAACCATTTATGAAGTGTTTTGCATAACACCAGCCTCCTGACTTACTGTCCTCCAAAATATTCCTGTTGTCATAGACTGGTACTTACTGTAGCGAGAAGATGACTGCAGAAAAGGACAGAATCACCATGGGCAGCAGGCAATAGCCCAAGACACTTGCAACACAGCCATGCGAGACTCCTGGGACACTCATCAGGTTCAGTAGGGTATGCATAGCAAGGCACCCAATGGCACTCATGCCATACACATAGCCGAAATGAACTTTTCCTGCCTGGAATAAATATGAGTAAGCATGAAGCATCAGAAGCAAGCAAGTGATCACAAAGTGGTGGGAGAAGACAGAAGGCAAGCACTAGGTTTTTTCCTTTTTCTTGTTGACACTTGCTCTTTGCTTCGCCTACATCAGTTCAATCATAAATCACAGCAATAATTTTGTGTGATTTTTGCATTAAAAAATTCCAAGGTACAATTGCAAGAATGTGCTTGTTGCTAATTTAAGGTTATAAGGCTGATTCTCAGTCTTACTGTCATTTGGATCTGAACAGGACAAGAATTGCTTGTGGAGACTTGATCTAACTGGTAACAAACTGAGAAGAAATTATGGAAAGGTCATTTTAGTGTCAGGAAAAATATTTCCAATAGGTGTACACAGCACTGTGGAAAAGTGTCCTAACTAAAATGATCATCCCACTTGCTCGATATGCTTCACCTTTTATTATAAACCTCTTTAAGCAGGCCTGCAAAAAATTAGTAATATTTTGCTGAAAGTATGCTGGTTTTTGGGGTGAATTTGTCCATTCTTCCCCTTGACTACCACAAGAAAGACACATCTCTGTGGTTAGATCAATACAACATGTTCATTTCAACATAAACCTTAGTAGTAACTGTCAGCTTGTGCTCTTTTTTTGTTACAACAAATAAAAAATTCCCCAGGTGTTTTTTTTCTTCCAGGTTTTATTCCTTTGTGTGAATTTAGTGCCTGTGGAAGGTACCAGTCTGACAGCCTGGAGCCTGATGTTTTCTAGTTTATACACAAAGCTAGTACAACAGGCTACAGTGGCCCCAGCTCCACCAATTCCTTCATCTCCTGCCATCATTTTGAAAGATCACCTCCAGGCATGAGGACATTGTTCGCTCTCAAAAATGAACACTCACAAAAGAGTGTTAAATATTGTTTCTCTCTATTCAAGCTTCTAACAAATGAAATACTGAATGTCAGCTATGCAATGTTGTATTGTCAGATCTGTACATCAGAAACAAACATTTGGATGTCAGAAATAAACAACGATTGGGATGAAGACGGTTTTGCTTGCTTTGTGTTGAAATTTTGAATCCTAAAGATAACAGGCATTTGTGAAGGAGAAAGCTCAAACCTAGGACTCAACCCTTAACTCAGGATCATGGAATAAACTTCCCAAATGATCATCACCTTCCTAACACATAACAGTACATATATACATACTTAAAACACAGGTGTGCTTGTGCATACACACATCTATATATTGCACACGTTATATATTGTATGAGAATCAACACTAACAGAGGGTCCCAGTTTCTTAACAATTTTTTAGCTTATGGTTGGATTCTCTTGCGATGTAAAAGGTGGAAATATTATTGAAGTTTTTTGCATAGTTCGCAATATTTACAATTATCTCTTCCATAAAAGTTAGGGAGGATGAGAAGATCTCCTACTTCACTAATCCATACATTTTAATAAAACCTGGGGGAAAACAACTATCTTTGAGGACCCTGCTTCTCTGCTTCCTGTGTTCATTTGGGTGGAAACTGATCGCTGGATGTCAGCAGTATTTGATCTGGACAGATATGAAGCAACACAGTGGAGAGAGCTTCATCTAGAGATGACACAATCTGAAAGTCCTAATGTTGCATATTCTGACAGCTCACCAGCTCCAGTTGGAGAGCAGTGCAAGCTTACATGAAAGTCAGCCTCAGTCAATAAGACCTGCTTCTGCATCAGCACCGTTATCCTGTTTGCAGCTTGACCTGGCTCACTGCTGAGCTCTCCTCTGGTTCCGGTCCTCAAGGTTAGGTCAGGTACAGCCAGGTTGCCTATATCCTCACAACATCCTGAGTGCTGGCCTTTTCCTCAACAGTGCATTCCACTGTAAAGGAATATTCTAGTCCTGATCAGCATAAGTAGTCTTCCTGTTTGGGTACAGAGTCCTTTGCTGGCATTTGCATACTACTGGTACAAAATAATAAGGAAAAATTGCTTCATCAAATAAAATTGATGATGGTTAGAGATAGTGTGGGAGAGTAATACTAGCTCAGATTGTTATCAATAACAATTTCAGTCATTAAAGCTTTGTAGCAAGTTTAACATCTGCACTGGTTTGGGGCAGACTTTACTGTAGACCAAATAAGAAAAGCTCTATCTGAAACAGATGCAACAACAACAGCAAGTTTTTATATTGTTTGTTTCTGTGCATTTAATTATTCCACACAGGACTATTTAGCATCTTAGTTTAAGATTAAGAGAGAGACATCTGAGAAAGAGATGATGGGAGCACTAGCAGCTAACAGAAATCTCCACCTGGTGAAATATTTCATTTGTAGTGCAGGAGAATGAGAAAGGAAAAAAAAAAAAAAGCAGCTGAACATGTTTGTTCCAATTCTAGTCGTTCTTAACATATGTAAATATATTGACTCACACACACATGGGAATACTCCCAATTCACAGTGATGTAGGCAAAACCAGAATCAGGCTTGATTAGTCTGGCAGGCTTTGATGAATGGAAAGAGCTAAATTTGTCCTGTGTAAAGAACAAGGTTAGAAGAAAGTCAGGTTTTGTGTGCTTGTTTGCACCTGCCTAGAGTGGGTACTACTATCCTTAGTTCAAGTGTATGGAGAAGTCTGGTTTCATACAAATGACAATGTAAAATGCAAGGCATCTAAGACTCAGGCTTCTGCTAACTTCTGCACTGCCGTTGTCCCTCTATCTGCAATGGAGCTGCCCTGTTTTACACCAATATGAGGAAGATCAAATCCTGCTGCCAGGCTCAACAATCCTTCCCTCTTTTTCTCTGTACTCTGAAAGAATTGCTGGCATTTGAAGAATATATTTTGCATATTTTTCCATAGCTAAAAAGCTGAAACTAAATAAAATTTATAAATTATTTTTTGGAAACAAGCTCTCAACCAAGTTATGTTCCTGGTGCTATTAGAGGAGAATTATTCAAGTACAGAAGGATATCATAGCTTACAAAGATGAAAAGCCACTTTAGTATTCAAATGCCTCTGAGATAAAATGAGCAGCCTGAATTTATAAGATGGCCCATGGAAATCCCATAGACTTATTTCTGTGAAGTTGTGTCACAAAAACACTAAATTGTATCAGTGAAGTTCTGCTGGCCTAAAACTGGAGCATTGAAAATAGTTGTTTTTCTGAAGACACTTAAAGCACTTAACATCCTAGACCATATATGGTAATTAAAGTACTTTATTTCAATAACAATAGTTTAATATTCATTATAATTGTTGGCTATCTAGGGAGCAAAATCAACAGCAACCTTTTTTTTTTCATCCTTTCTTTATTTTAGCTTTCCTTTCATTTTCCTGATTGTAATCAATTCACTATTTTCTCCTTTTATTCCCTTCATACCTTTATTTCTCTAGGTGGAAAATTGCCTATCTTCTCTACTTTCCCATCTTCTTTTCCTTTTATTCCCTTTTCTCCTGTCTCTTCTACCCTTTTAAAATATTTTTATTTTTATAGGGACATTAATAATAGCACTTGCTGTTTATATTGCAGTTTGCACATTCAAGGTACTGCACTGACATTACAAATTGAATAAGAACTTGGAAGAGTCTTCTGATTCAGCACTATTTATCACAGAGGAAATGGAGAATAGAGCCCTGTTTCTCTCACCTCAGTTGCAGAGCAGTAAAGCCCTTCCCAGAATGGTCCCATCTTATCCCTGTCTGATAAATTGCTGCTGACAATCAGAGCTGTATTTCAGCAGCACTGGAGACCCCTGTTGTCAGTGATAAATAGGCGATTTGGAGTACTGTACAATCCCTGTTCAACTTTCCTTCTGTAGGAAAGCTGTATTCATAAAGAGGAGAAAGGTTAAGCTTAGGCTACCACATTTTGTTTAACAGATGGTGTAGAAAAAGAATATAAACTAAGAAAAAACTTATAGGAAGAGATTGCAAGTTCAAAGTGGGAGGGAAGAGGCTGTTTGCATTTTATTTTTCAAATTTCATTTTAGTTAAATAATTTTTTTATATCTCTGCACTCCCCAAAATAACACTGATAGAAGATAATTTTAAAACAGTAACAAGAGTGTCTGGTCTGCTATGCCTTTTTATTCCCTCCTTTAGAACCTCCTTGTTAGGTCCTTACCTGGCACACACTGCCATGCTTTGGGTGTTCAGAGCCTCCCCAGAATACACACTGCACATATCTGTCCTTTGTTCATATTAAATCCCACCCCAAAAAATGATGTGGTCTTTTATTTCAACTGGAAGTGATACCTCACGTCACCTGTATTACATCTACATTACATTTAAACTTTATGCAGGTGCTTTGAAAGCAAGGTGGCTATTTAATATATAATCTCAGAACAAATGCCAGCAAATGACTCATTTTATGCCAGTACTATATCTTCTGCAGCTCCACATGTGTTATCACCCAGGCATTAACTTGTGAGAAAGGAAATCTCTCAACGTATCTGCCACATCTTACCAGCAGCAATGTTGCTCCAAGGGCCAAACAGAAAACCACAGGCCCGGTGAGGTCTGTCTCATTCATAATGCTGCCATCTGCAGGCTTCATTGGATTTAGAACTGTTAATGTTTTTTGCCATATATGCTCAAAATTGATCCCAAGTTCTGCAACAAGAAATTATAGGATTGTTAATGGCTCACAAGAAAGCAACACTTTTACAGCAACCCATTAGATACCACGAAACCCCAAACAAGTGTAGTAGTAAGAACATGCTGTCTCTGCTATATACTCAGTATATTTGAGAGTCAGCTCTGATTCTAAATTGGAATACTAATTTATTAAATCAAATTTTAGGCAGGGAACCAAAATATACCCTCAGCATCTTTGAGTTAATACTTGTTTTTCATATATTTAGAATACATATATCTACTACCGTACTAACTTAGATGTTGAAAAATATGCTAATTAACAGTAACTGCAGAATTCAAGATACTCTAGAACACTGAGGACAGAGATACATGCTTTAATTCTGGCAAATCTGACAAGAGATGTGTCTTAAGCCTGAACTGCCAGAGGCACTTAAAAATGACATTCTTCCCTTCAAGGCAAGTTAATAATACTTTGTGCAGTGCTTTATAAGCTTTTTTTTTTTTTTTTTTTTTTTTTCCATTTAAAAAGTAATTACTGAGGACCTCCAGAAACAGCAAAATTCTTCCCCATTAAAGTCAACAGGAATTCTGCCATTAACTTTACTGGGGCAAAGATTTCTCTTGCAACTTCTGCAGAAACACTTCAGCTTGCAAGAGTAATCATCTTCTCTGAGATGCTCCAACAAGGGAGAAGTTAGGTTCAGAACTGGCTGCTGGAATTGCCAAGACTGACAATGTGTTAGGTCTGTTTGGAAAGCCAAGTCTTTACCTTATTCCACTGATTCACCATCTCGGGTTGAACCAAAACATTATATAAATAAAGTTGTTCTGCATTAAAATGTGTGTCTTTGGTGAGATTCATGTGGTACAAAGAGAGGAACACTTCTGAAGCCCTGCAGAGCAGAAGCAGTTGTATTTTGACATCCTTTTCACAGGGTGAGCTGCCTGTGGAGTTAAATGCTTGGAAGTCTGAGACATAGAGATCTAGCAGTTACCTATATTGAACAGAGTGATCTTGCTGTTTTTAAGGCAGTAGCAGTATCTTTTATGTAGTAAAAAAACTCCACTTGCCTTCCAGTATGCAAAAGCAGGCTGAATATGCTCTTTTCACATTATGCTGAAACAGTCACAAACAAATTTGCCATTTTTTTTAATGTAGCACAAATATTTTGTAAATTACAAAATCAGCCACTAGCATTAGGATGGTTCAATCATCTTAAAGGATTATATTGTTCATGTAGTTAAATGATCAACTAATTGAAGCTGAAAGCAGCTTTCTCGATTTCTTTCCTATTGAAATGAGTTATTTAGCATTTTCAAACTATTAAATTTATTACTAGAGATGTAGAAAGGATTAATATCAATTTTTATTAATTATAGATGTTCTAATATGTACACAGGATAAACAGAGAGTGGAAAAAATATTTGGAAATGTGAATGCAAAACTTATTGTTATGCTGTCATCTAGTGGTAATGAAGCACATGCCTCATCTGCCATAAAACTGAATGAATCTGTGGCAAATTCAAATAAGAAACTAGGTTTGTGGGCCAGGGGCTGTTGACTGAAGCTGGCACAGCCAGGCTTGGCAGCTCTGCTGCAGTTTCTCTGGTGACTGACACTAACTGGCCACACACATTGTCCGTGGTTTTATTTTTACCTTCTAGCAAAGGAGGTTCCTCGTCAAATCCATCAACATAACTAAGATGAGAGAGAGTGTCAGGACTGTACACTGGCTGCAAAATCTGACCTGTGTAACTCTGAGAGGACAGTAGCATGTCTGATGGGGAAAGAGCTGTGGCCGGAGCTTGCTCTCCTGTCTGGCTCCTGGAACAAGAAGCAAATCACAGCAAAACAAGTCACCTCAATGAGCAACTTCACAACAGCTTAGAGCTGCTCATCTGTGTGCTGTGGTTTACATTTTCACCTATTTTCAGTTTGAGGAATTTGGAAATTTTCAGGTGAGGCATCCACTGTGTGTAGTGAATGCCGAGCTGCTGACCATGGCTTTGCTGCCCTTCTCCACAATGCCCTCTGGCCAGGCACAGCTCCTTTGATGCAGCCCATGGAACCCACTTCTGTGCTTAATAGCACAGCACTGACCCCCAGGCTGGAGATGAGGGGCAAAGGAGTTTAGGAGCTGTGAGGGCACCCACAAGTTTAGGCAATCCTGCCTTTTCCACCAAGCAGCTATGTCCATACTGTTAATTAGTGAGCCATATATTTAGATTTTTTTTTTTCTTGAATTTGAGAAAGAGCTTAAAGAATTTCTAGCAATACATGTCCCAAAATCTACATTAATAACATGAAGCTCAATCCAATTAGGTAAACAACCTGCAATATCTGTATGTATAAAAGTAGCACAGAACCCAAACCTTTACAAAGAAAAGTTTTATTATAAGTAATTCTGCCTTGGGGAAAGTCTAGATGATCTCTTGAAGCTCTTTCCTGCTCTATTTTCTATGATTCTCTAATAATTATTATAGATTATTTTATGTATGATCAGAAGGTCATAAACCAAGTCTGAACTCTCATTTGACTGAAACCAGTATGTATTTAACAGCCAGTGACATCCAGAAAGGCTGACAGTAAAAATGAAAAAAAACAGAGGAAAGCTGTGAAATAGTGAGGATAGCACAGCCCAGGAACTCCTAGAGGGGAGCTAAAGCCATCTCTCATCCTTTGTTTTGCATTTCAGTGCTTTAACTAAAACCATTCTTTATCTCCTGAGATGTTCCACAAGACTGGTGAAGACTCTCTGGCTCACTGGCCCCGTGGCCAGGGGTGAATAAATACCTTTGTGGGGCACAGGTTTTTTTGCCTGGTGGCCCGAATGCGTGGCTGGGAGAAACACTGTGGGCTTGAGCTGGTCTCCTGCTGTTCATCCCCCTCTGCAAGACCTGAAGCCAGCCAGATACATCAGCTGGTGAACAGGGAAACTGCAGCAACACTCTCTTACCACACAGTTGTGTAGAAATCTCCTTAAGGGGGAACTTTCAGAACTTCTTTCCCTCAGTGTCCTTCTTCCATGGGCATAAGTCACCAACAGGTTTAAAAAATACAAGAAAAAAAATGAAAAAATAAGATTCTTCTTGTCTTTCTACTGTTACGGCTTGAATTTCTCCACTAAAACTTCAATACATTGCAATCCTTGCTTGGCAATTTATGGTGTTTTTTGTCCTTAGTTTCATTTGCGCTTTGGGATATACCACCTTTTTAATTTTTTTTATTTTTTTTTAATTTTTTTAAACATACTTACTTTCTGCTTCCATAGAGGCTTTCATTAGATCCATAGCTCTTGTAACCTTCTTCCTGGTCATCTATGGTATAATTGGACTGGTAAAAGTCCAAGTGAAACTGCTCAAAATTTGACATTCTGGTTGGAAAAAAGATTGTAAGTATTGATAAAATAGCCTTTGGAATAAGCCAATATCTATGTTTGATCTGTTCTCAATGGAAATGAAAAAAATAACCATTAAAGCCACTAAATCAAGAGAATCTTTATGTAGAAACTCATGATAATTTGGAAATGATGAAAATGTACTCTTTACTTTCATTTTTTATAACAAGAGAAATTAATCTCCTGTCATCATTAATTACTGTATATTAATTTAAAAGTGGTATTCAAGACTTCGTGTCTTGTTAGTGTTATGAAAAATAACTTCAGTAATTTGGGGAGATATCTATCAAGTAAACTGTTGTATTAAACAGTTTATTTTCCTATTTTAAAAGAAAATTGTGGCCATGCCTGAATGCTTAGAAAATTATATTTTAAAAAAGTATTTGGTGTTTCAAAACCAATTACTATATTCAGCTATTTATGTTTTGCAATATTATATATGACTATCATAAAACAATAGAAAAATACAAATATATTGACAGAATTTGTGATTTCTGTTTAAGGATGCTGTAGCTGGCTTATTAGGAGTACCAGAGAAACATTCTCACTGGTTAGCTACATGACTTTGAAGAGGACAGCATACTGAATGATTGATTAAGTAGGAAAGAAAACACAGAAGGAATGAAGACACACATCTTTCCTTCTTGATGACCCATAGTTCTGCTCTGTAGGTATGGATTGATTAGATTAAAAAAGTAACAACTTGTCTGTTTTCTATTCTACATTGGCACTAACCTAGGATGGGGTCCTTCGCAGTTTTCTAACTATCTGAATTTTGCACATGCTGGGCCCATTTCACGTGTCCTGTGTTTAGGCAGGACTGGTTGTCTGGTCATATGTAAGCAACACAAGAAATTAAGCATATTGGTTCCGTAAAACATCAGGTACCTTTTGGCATTATAGAGTGTTTCAAATTGCAAAGATAATTCTATTAATTCTTAAATTTAGTCCAGGAACTTCTTATGTTTTTAGCATGGCTGACTATCAATCCAAAAAACGGCTTCAAAGGTGCCAGAAGTACAAAGACAAGTAATTCCATGCCTTGAGTAAGAGTATCCACAAGAGTAAGGACTGACTGTTTCACCTCAGTGTTACCTTTACGCTGAGCCACTGGTGGCAAGGACATTACACCTGCTGGGAGCCGTGCATTGGTCCAGGGAGTCCCCAAACCACAGACAGGCTGAGGCTGGAGGGTGCCTTGGGGGAGGGCCTGGCCCAAGCCCCTGCCCAATACAGGTTCACTGACAGCAGGCTGCTGAGTGCCAGCTCCCATCAGGTTTTGAAAAGTCTGTCTTTGTCATCTTTTCTCCCTCTCATCAGGTGCTTATATTAATTTACGAGATCCCCCTGAGCCCTCTCACCTCCCAGCTAAAGTTCTTCAGTGATTTAGGCAAAGGTTTGACCAGGATTTGCCTGTAAATCTGTAGATGTATGCATGTGTTTCACCACTTGGCTAACATTTATGTACTTAAACTCTTAAAACACACAGGATGTTATATAGCCTGACTGATAACCATAACCATATACAGTTTACCTAGATTTTCATGTAATATATTAATCTCTCTGTATTGGGTCTGGCTGAGATAGAGTTAATTTTCCTCATAGCAGTTCTCACAGCACTGTGTCTTGTATTAGTAGCTAGAAAGGTGTTGATAATACATGAGTGCTTTGGTTACTGCTGAGCAGTGCTAGCACAGTGTCAAGGCTGTCTCTCCAACATCTTCCCTCCAGTAGGCTGGGGGTGGGGAAGGTCTTGGGAGGGGACACAGCCAGGACAGCTGACCCAAACTGACCAAAGGGATATTCCATACCATATGACGTCTGCTCAGAAATAAAAGCAAGGAGAACAGAGGGGAAAGGGGGGGGCATTCGTTCCTTACGTTTGTCCTCCGGGGTAACCACAATGCATACGAAGCCCTGATTCCTGAGAAGTGGCCAAATGTCACCTGCTGATAGGAAGTAGAGAATAAATAATTTGTTCTTTCAGTTCTGCATGCGCAGCTTTGCTTTGTTTCTGTTAAACTGCCTTTTGTCTCAACTCACTTTGTTTTTTTTCTATTAAACTGCCATTGTCTCGACCCAGGAGTTTGGGAATTTTTCCACCTTATTTTCTCCCCTCCTCATCCTGCTGAGGAGGAGGGTGATAGAGCGGCTTGTGAGCACCTGGCATTCAGGCAAGGTCAGCCCACCACAATCTATTAACATTTCATGTTTTCTTCTGTTTTGCCCTCTTTTCCAACTTTCCAAATGCCGTTGGCAAAAATACGCTTTTCCTCTCACAGTTACTTTCATAGATATCTCTATATTTATCAAGCACACACTGCTTACAGAAAAGGTCTTTGCAAATCTCTCTGTAAGGTAAAGGTTGTAAAGATTAGTATTTCATCAGGGACCATGAAATGCTGCATATTAAAGATACAAAATTGTAACCCATAATCAGACTAATCTGTGGGGACCCAATTCCTTCATTTACCTAGAGCATTCAAAGTAGAAGTTATTCTTAAATTATTTTCTTACTTGCTGACCAGTCATGCAGGATTTCCAAATTTATAAGAGAAATAATTTTTACATTGTAAATATGAATTAATATAAATTAATTGTACTAAGCTATTTACTGTGGTTTTATTTGGAATTGCACACTAGTTAAGCATTTGTTTAATAAAGGCTTTAGATGGAATATGTTTTAAAAAACTTTAGTTGGTACCTCCACCCCAATCATTCAGTTCCAGTAAGTCTTTAATGTTCTTTCAGTTTAATGCTGTCACTGTAAGGAATGAAATAATTCCTTAACCAAGTATGCTAAAATCCATATAATAGAGTTCAGAAAAGATAAATTTATTTTCCAAAAGAGATGTGGAGTTAGGGTTACTTACTTTTTAAGATACTTGATGAAAACTCCAATCTGTTGAATTTACATGTTGGAGAACACCTAAAATATCCTCTTGCTTCAACAGGGATGAGCTTAATGCTATTTATAAGATTCTAAATTTGATCTTTGAACAGATGCACATGAAGGAAAAAAACCCCACAACCTGTCAATATGATGGCCAGCATTTAACAAGAGCTAACAATAAGAAGCAAAAGAGGATAGGAATCTTCAAGGAAAGCAGAATGAAATGAACAAATACTGTTCTATATATTTCAACCCAATAATCTAGATTGCAGTTTAAAGCTTCTTTGTTAAGTTTTTATAAAGGTCCTGGTCAGCCCTCATGAGCTGATCTGTTATATCTGAGCTGATATTACAACAATTAAAAAGTTATAATAATATGTAATAATACCTGTCAAATAAGTAAGGTAAATATATTTACTTGGGGGTACTTTTCTAGTAGATGTTGTTGCTATGTGGACTATGGGCCACACATTTCTCGTGGCTGGCAGAGGGAGCCACATAGGATCAAGGCAAATCCCTACTAAAAGATAAAGAAAGGGAAGCCTTCTCTGCACTTTGAGGGCCTTTATTGAATGTGCAGGCATCAGATTCACCGTTAATTTCTTTCATCCAATGTTCAGAGCGATATCCCTTTCATTACCTGATCTGTTAAGAATCAAACATCAGAAATGTCTGCTTTATCGTCCTGGCTACTAGAAAACTTGTAGTACAGTATGGATTTTGAAATAGTGTTTAAAATTCAAACACAGCTTTTCTATTTACACATACTTTTGTATCAGGTACTTAACCAGTCATAACAGGTGCTGCCTTTCTCACTTATATATTGGATAGTTTCCCAATGAGCGCTTGGGCTGGTTAATTTAAGGAATGGGATATTAAATAGGATGTATTATCGAGCCATTAATCTATGCCTCAGGTGCACATTAAATTCTCTGAGGTTGAAGGCCAAATGACTTCCATTTCATTGGTAGAATAATCACACCCTGCTAGTACATGACCTACAATGCTATGAAAGAATTATAATATAGATGTATTTTTAAATAAGGAAAAATGAAGTATACCAAGTTTTCACTCAGTATATATGTTCAAAAAAGAGTGCAGAAGTAAAGAATGATGAGAAGTAGAAAAATGTAATATTTGTTTCTGCTAATTAAGGGCAATCTAACTATAGTATTTATTACAGCTATTGGTAAGCCTCCCTCATGTTGTTAAACTTCTCTCCTGCCATTTCCAGAGTAGCAGTTCACAGTGACACTCACCAAGATGAATTTTCAGTTTCAATTCTCAGCAAACTTCTAATTTCTATAATGTCTAATCACCTCTGTTTAGTGGTGATTTGATGGTTTGATCTTTATACCAAATCAGTGGGGGGAATGATATAGGATTAACTTCTGTCCTTCAGGAAGGTAATGAAAAAAAATATTTATGGATAGAAATATCCTAATTTTGTAGGGTTATGCCTGTTTATTTTAATTACAAAAATGGCTTTGTTAATGTTGCTACTTTCTGTTGGAAAAAAGATATATATATATATACACACACACACATACACACACACTGCATACAAATATATATATTTATATATCTGTATACTGGCTGCCAGATAAGAACTGGGAATAATTATCAGAAAAAACACATCAGAGAAGGAATTTAAATATAAATAAATATAAATATAAATAAATATAAAATACAATGACTGGCAGTGGGGAATGTTTGAAGAATATTTTAATAGGTGTTTAACATATCACTGTTAGAAAAGAAGGCCACTTGAAAATTTAAAAAAAGTAAATAAAATGAATGA